>NC_072477.1:15165072-15387572 GCF_027574615.1 Eptesicus fuscus | reverse complement strand
TGATGAGAGAAAATAATTAATTGACTGCCTTCTCCACGCCCCCTACTGGGGATTGAGCCCACAACCCGGGCATGTGCCCTTGACTGGAATCGAACCCAGGTCCTCCCATTGGCAGGCTGATGCTCTATCCACTGAGCCAAACCAGCTAGGGCAAAATGTAAGCATTTCTGAGCTGATTTTTAAAAAAAGAGATGTTCCCCTGAGGGGTATGATGGGATGTGTGGTGGTGATGGTGGTAGGAGGATCGCAGAATGTTTTCCAGACAGACAGCAATATTAAGCTACTTGAGTGTAGATGCACAGAAAATGTTCATGAAGGTAGAATTTTGCAAACACTTTTAGTTTTGCAAAATTACATGAGAATATGTTTTTATTATGCTACTCTACAAAATATATTATGATTATTATTCTGTAATATTGGATTGTTTTATTCTTCTCAATCTACAGATATAGAAGAGAGGAGTATAATCTTATATATAGGTATGCCAAATAAGCTTTACAAAAGATCATTTAAAAAGGTTTTATAAACTCAGAAAATTTACACACCTTCCAACACTATTAATATCACCCAATGAATTATAGTTAAATAACTCAACCTTGTATAGCTAGGAAATGGGAAATTATTTGAAACTGCAATTTTTCCCAATATTAGCATGTTTTGTATTCTACAATACTAAACTATGATTAAAAGCTGTCCTAGGTTAGCACTGAAGAAAAGATACAGAATATAAATTCTCATAGTAAGAGTCTGTTTTGCGTACTACAGGTGGAAAAACACAGAAGAATTGCAGAAAGGTGTATAGCACCTGGAGAATATTTTATTGCTGTTCTTTAAGCCACTATCACATACCAGGTAAATTCCAGCATATGCTCCAGAAAATCTCAAGTCTGCATGTTTCTGAAATACAGATAAACCTTGAGAGGACTTAATCCTCACTATTAAAGTAGAGAAACTACCCTTGCCCACTTAACATGAGACTGCTCTTTGTAATGCCAGCTGGTTCAGCAAAGATTGAAGAGTCCTATATGCATCATAGATCTTTCTATTGGTAGATGGGTGGGTATCTACTTCTGAATTAGCCTAGTAAAACTTGCCAAGCTTGCAAAATATCCTGCTATGAAAGTGTGAGGGAATGATCCTAAGACTTTAGGCTAGTTTCCCCCCCCCCCTAAATATAATTTTAAAAAGTAATCTTCCATATGTAAGAAATTGGATCTGAAGTAAAATTTATTCTCCGTTCATAATTTGCTCACCTACCAGAAAGGCATGCCTTTCTCCATTAAGAAAAAAAATCACCCACACAAATTAAGTGCAGCCCACTTTCCAGTTCCAAAGGTCTAGTGTGGGGAAGGAAGGAACCGAGGAAAATAAAGGGGACTCTGGAGGCTCATGACCAAAGAAGGTTTCAATCACACTTTAAAATTAAGTGTCTCAAATCAGGATTTAATTTACAGTTTAAGATTTAATAACACAGTCATTGCATGCTAATTAAACAGCAATGGATCATTTACCAACCTGTTTAATGAGGTGTAACAACTATTGCATATAAAACATACCGACATTATTATTACATTGCCATTAAACTCAATAAATCTGTTTGAATAATTATTGGTATTTAAGTACTATAAATTGCTAACATAACTAGGTATACCTATTTATATTTAATAAAACAAGAATTTCATTGTAGGAATAATTAAACTCCAAGGACTACATTCCTGCGTTTGTATGACACAAAATTCCTATTGGCTGCAATGGAAGTCACAGCTCCAGTAAATGAAGAATTCAGCCCACACAGAAGGAACTATCCTCATCATTAGGTTTTGAATCTCATCTTAATTATATTAATTAATAGACATAATTGTAAGAGCAGTCTCACCATTATTCTTTGGACCTGAGGATCGCCAAGCCTTACACTATTTCCCTTTTGCTCACAGTGGATAAATTGGAGAGGCTTGTCTATAAATGTAACCTGACCTAAGGTGCAGAAAGGCAGTGAACTTCATGTTGGGAGGTTTGGTGAGCTAGTGAGGAGTGGAGGGCTCTGCGGGCTGAAATAAACATAGGTCATGAGCCCTGTTTGGTGTATATGTTGCTAGGCTGCCCACAAGATGAGGAAGGTGTGATGCCACCAAGAACTGATCTGCTCTGACTAACAAATACATAGTTGCGATGTCAGATGCTTTCTGTGGGTGGAGAGGGCCAAAGATGGATTGAATAAGATTGTGGGTATAGGAAACTTCATGTGGGATAATCATTAGGATCAAATACTTGAAGAATTTGTATGAGTAACATCTAATTTTTGGATGATAATTTGTAAATGTAACTATCTTCCTCATGTATCCAGAATTTTTATTAAAAATGTATCATGCTACTCCAGAGAGTAAGTAGTTGTGGTATCCAATGTGAAGATAATGTTGTATGGAAGCAGATAGTATGTATCAGAGAGAGAGAGAAAGGAATTCAGTTGAAGCTGGATATTGGAGCTAAATGCCATAAGGGTAAATGCAGATACCCAAAGAACACCAACAATTTTGTATTGGATGTTCAAATCCTATTATGTAAATTTTTCCTTTTTTCTTTGTTTTAATATATATATTATTGAGTTCAGAGAGGAAGGGAGAGGGAAAGAGAGAAACATTAATGATAGGATAGAATAATTGATTGGTTGCTTCCTGCACGCCCCACAGAGGGGATCGAGCCCACAACCCGGGCATGAGCCCTGTCCAAGAATGTAACTATGAACTCCTGGTTCATAGGTTGCCGTTCAACCACTGAGCCATGCCAGCCAGGCCTTTTATGTAAATTTTAAGGTGAAGGTGGCTCTGTGAGGCCTGAAGACTTGTGGAACCCTGGCAGCAGACACTTTACATATTTGCAAATATGTAACACATATTTGTTAAGTTTAGCAGAGATCAACAAGGTCAGATAAACTCTGTCATCAAATTAGAGAGGCATGTATTATCAAATAAGACAATAGAGAAGTAAAAATGGCCAGAGTTAGTATAAAGATCAGTGGATGCCAAAGGTTGGGGAAGGGTGGGATAAATCAGTAGACGTAAAGGATTTTTAAGGTAGTGAAACTACCCTGTATGCTACTGTCATGGTGGATGCATATCTCTATATATAAAAGCCTAAGTGACCGTTATGACCAGATGACCAACCAGTAGCTATGATGTGCACTGACCACCAGGAGTCAGACACTCAATGCAGGAGCTGCCCCCCTGGTGGTCAGTGTGTTCCCACAGTCAATCTCCCACAGCGGGCCAACCTCCTGCAGTTCCTCCCCTCAGCTGGCCAGCCCCAATTGGCCCGATCACTGGCCAGGCTGAGGGACCACACTCATGCACGATTTTGTGCACCAGACCTCTAGTTATTCTATATTTGTCCAAACCCATAGAATATATACCATTGAGAATGAACTCTAATATAAACTATGGACTTTGGATGATAATGATATGTCAATGTAGGCTCATCATTTGTAATAAATGTACTCTGGTGGGGCACATTGATAATGGAAAAAGCTATGTATATGTGGGGGGAGGCAATATATGGAATATATCTGTATCTGCCACTCAATTTTGCTCTGAACTTAAAATTGCTCTAAAAAAGTCTATTAAAAATCAGAGTCTATTTAAGTGCTAATTATATGCAACAGAAATTTTATAAAGAGGAAATTTTACAAGTGGGAAAATCAGTGAAGACTAAGACGCCTTTGTAGAGTAGAAATGTGCATAATGCTATAAAGAGCAGAAATTGAGTAAGGGGAGGTGCATAGACTAGGTTATTTCAAGACAGAGAAAGAGCTTGAAAAAGTATAAGATGAAGTGTGAAAAATGTCAGTATAATAAAAAATTACAGCAATTAAAATATAGGATTTTTAAAAATAAAAAACATAAAAATTCTCCTGTTCTTATTAGGGTGGATACAATGGGGTCATTATTAAATATCTTATAAGAAAAAAAAGGTTAGATTCCCTAGTAAAAGACACATTGGGCCGTTGATCGATTTTGAGATAAGAAATGCCATATCAACAAATGAAATCCTATCTATACTTTTGTTCGTCATCAAAGTATACATTATAATTATGGAGACTCCATCAGTAGTTTGAGTAAATTATACCATCATCTTCCCTTCCCTGAATGGCTCATTAATTTCTGCTAAAAGGCCAGGATTTGTCTTACCTCTGCTTTGCTTATACAGATTCCTTGTCATAGAATGTCCTTGCCACTTTGCAAACCTCATAAGACCCTACTTGTCATTCAAAGGCAGCTGTGTGTGGCCTTCTTTGGGAAACTTTTGATGATTTACCAGATCCTTTGTAGACTTGGTAGAAGGGAGCAGCCTCTGCTTTAAGCTCCCTACAATCCTGCTTTTACTATTCTCTTGGCACCTGCAATTGTTATTGCATGCCACTACTGACTTTTAATTTCTCTGCTTAAGCTAAAGACCTTTAGTAATAGATCCCTCTACTATTATATTTTTTATTATTTTTTATTCCAGCTTTATTGAAATGTCATTGACAGGTAACGTTGTGTAAGTTTAAGATATACAACATATTGATTCGATATACTTAATATATTGTAAAATGTTACCACCATAATGTTAGCTAACACATCACATAACTACAATTTATTTATTTAAGATGAACTGATTATTTTATTTACCTTGTAATTGGTAATTTGTCCTCTTTGACCAACATTTCCCTATTTCTCCAAACCTAGCCCCTGGTAATCATCATCCTAGTCTCTATGTCTACACATTTGGCTTTTTAAGATTTTACATATAAATGATAGCAGGCAGTATTTGTTTTCATATGGCTTATTTCATTTAGTAGAATGTCCTCAAGGTTCATTTATGTCATTGCAAACAGCAGGAATATCCTTTCTCATGGTTGTCACAAATAGCAAAATATCATCCTCATGGCTAAATGATATTCCATGACAAATGTCACATCTTCTGTGATAGAATAAATGGGTGTATTTAAAAGCTGCTATGTGTGTAGTCATTGGCTACACAGCAATAGAAAAATAGTACGCACACAAAATCACCTTTTCCATTTAGTTTTAACAATTCTTTGAAAAATGTTATTATGGACCTATTAATAAGTTTAATATAAACAAGTCACTGTTAATCTGCCCCATGAAGAGCAGGGTTGCCATAATAGCAGGAATTAACTTCTAATTTATGAAAAGTGTCAAATATTAAATTAGTTATGTTTTTGCTTCAGGAATGGTATTAGCAGAGTGCGATGTTTTTCTGGTTAAGGCTGCACTATTTCTATCATTCTGAAAGAGGAGATACTTCTTTCTTAACAAGAAATAGCATTTTCAGCATTGATATGTGCCTGGCTAGAGGAATAAGCCAGGATAGAGGATCTTACATAGCAGATATCAGAAGTCAGATCAGATATAAGCCACCAAAAGTAAGGACAATGAATTATGACAAAGCAGGAACAGGCTGGCAGAAAGTGACCAAAGCTAAAATGTTTATAGGAACTAAAGGAAACACGAGATCAAAAGAAAACATCTCCTGTTCTCCAGAGATGTTAGGAAAATCTTTGATCTATCTTTTCCAGATATCCACCAAAAGGCAAGGATTAAATTTGCATTAAGTTCAATGTTTGCATTAGGTCTAGTGAGAACAGGTGATTAAAATAGTATCTGTTACTTCATAGGGAATATAATATAATCAATAGTATTTTAATATATAGGTATGGTTTCAGATGGGTGCTAGACTTATTGGGGTAATCACTTTATAAGGTATATAAATGTCTCATCACTATGTTGTACATCTAAAACTAATATTGTAAATAAACTGTAATTGAAAAATAAATTTATACAGGAAATAGTATACTTTAGGAAAAATACATTTATGAAAGAAATAATATCTGTTAGGAGTTTGGGAACACAGGAATCACAACAGTTTCTAACTTAAATAAAAAAGTAGAAAAGAGAGGCATTGTAAAGCAGAAACTTACTACAGGAGAGAACTATAGGAAATTCAGATTGCATAGGGTAGGTTCCTTATCTGTTTTGAAGAGATATAGACCACCACCCACAAAGAACAGGATGCATTAAGCCACTAAATATCCTGAGTACTAGAACGGTTGTTTGGGGAGCTGTGCCATCTGCCATAGACAGGTCAGCCAAAGACATTCTTTGGTAATGAAGAGTCTTGGAATGAAAGCAAACCCTGAAGGAGGGGAATCCTCTCTCAGCCACAATAATGCCAGTATTGTTTTTCTTTCACACATGAGGTCGGATGGGGTAGAAAAAGAGAGGGAGAGAGAACCAAGGCAGGCCAATTAGAGTAATAGACTTTCACCATGTCAGAAGTTTGTGTTTTCCTTGGAAGAAAATGAATGCTCACTGCATAGAGGTGTTTGCCTAGTTAACTTACAAGGAAAACAGGCTTGGCTGCGGTTGGTGGATAAAACTAACTGGATTTTGAGACATATGCCCTATTTTACAGGATTGGAATCCAACCCTTTCTCAAGAAAAAAATTAGTAGTCCCCGGGGCTTAAAAAACACACACCCTATTACCATCTGGCTAAAGCAAAGAGAGCTAAATGTGCAAACTATAAAAAGTGCAAGGATGTCAAGACTCCTTCTCATGTGGAATGAATTGATGTTTCACAAAGGAGGAAGAGGAGAACATGAAGACAGAGAGAAGGTGAAAGCATTGGCATTGCTTTAAAGAGAAATGAGAGAATACAAATCTCATTCATTATGATTGCAACAAGTATGTGCTTTGAATGACTACTCCGCTCTAACACAATTGAATGGCAGGTAGCATTCACAAAGAGAAAGCTCAACAACCAAATCTAAACTCAAAAAGATTTAAATTTCCAAGGAGAGAGAGAGAGAGAGAGAGAGAGAGAGAGAGAGAGAGAATGAGAGAGAGAGAGAGAGAAAGATGGGGCTGTAGGGAGTGGCAGTTGAGAGTATAGCTCTTGACGAATAAAAACAAAAAGTGCTAAAAGGAGGTAGAAAGTCAGTTCCACTGAGCTCTACAGGAACTCTGTGCATACTAGAAAGTTTCTCCCTTACGTGTAAGGTTGGTTGGGGGATGGTGGGTAGGTAAGTGCCTTTTACATGGGAAATACATGAAAATATATTTTTCTCTGGTTAGTTACAGGCTTGGGGTATTTGTTTCAAGGAAAAAATGCATGACCATTTAGAGCATTCACAGTGGCCCTGCTTGGGGGAAAACGCATCACAACGCCTGTCTTGGGGTTCCAGTTTTGCTGGAAGCCAATCCAGCATGTCATAATTACAAGAGTTTTATCTAAAGGTTGATGAAACTTGGGGGCTCAACAAGGGCTGAGTCACATATGTAATTACCTATTGGATTGGCTGAAAGGGCACTTCCCCCAAAACTGAATAGGATGATTGTTTGCTGCCAGACAGCTCAGGGCATCTTAATCTACATGGTATTGCCTCCCATTGGCCAAACACCTGAACAGCCGTAGGCTATTCCCCAATCTGACAATGTTTCTGTAAACCCTACCCTTTGAAGTTTATGTCTCCACCTTGCCTTAGGACAAATTGTGTTAATAAAAAGCAAGGGTCCCGAGACAAGGAGACATTTAGCTCCTTTAGCTGAAGCTCCTCTGACTCCAATGCCTTTCAAAATTATCTTTCTTCTCTGCACTCTTAATCTACACACAGCCTTTCTCCAGATTGCTGAACCCTTCTTAATGCTGGGACAAGAACCCCAGCAGGTTTCTGTGGGAACACAGGCTTAATGAGTCAGAGAGAAAAGGCACAACACGTTAATTAGGACCTCAGGCAAAGCCGTCTGCTGCCTTTGGCCTGGTACTTCAGTATCTCCAATGTCAGCATGGAAGTAGGAACCACAGATTGTTATTGTAAGACTTAGTTCTAAACAGAAGACCCAGGGATAAGGTTCAAACAACCACAGAAGCACTAGACAAGGAGCAGTTAACCAGAAGGAGAAAGATCATTGAAAGTGAAAACAATTATCTTTCTATATGAATTCATACAATCTTTTAGTAAGTTTGATAAATTATTGACTGGAAAAAAAAAGAAAATAATGACTATTAGGTGTGGTTTAAAATAGAAGTTAATATAAAAATCAGGCCAGGAATACTACAGTTGTGGAAGAGAAGTTTTCAATAGGTAGTTAATATTTGGTAACTTCCTTGTGGCCTTAAAATTTCAGGACAGACACTGGACATGCTATAAATGGGATTGGAATCATCTCAATCAGCAAAGGAACATAAGTGGGAAAATAGAAAATCCAAGTGAAGGATGGAAAGAATTGGAAGACAGAGTATCACAGGATCATTATTATTTTTTAAAAATATATTTGTATTCATTTCAAGAGAGGAAGGGAGAGGGAGAGATAGAAACATCAATGATGAGAGAGAAAGGATCATTATTTAAGTCACATTAAAAGAGGGTTTGGCTTTGCTGAAATGTGACCCCCAATCTCAGTAGTTTATACCATAGGTGTGTTTTCTTCTCCCACTAAGTGTCTACTGTGGGCTGACCGTGGTTTGGCTACATATAATTTTCACTCTGTAACTCAGGCTGATGGAGGAGCTTCTATCTGGGCATCTATGGTCCTATGACAAGGAAGGAAGCACTCTCTGGCTCATAATGTTTTGGCTCAGAAATGACAGGTGTTGCTGTCACTAAAAGTTCCCTGGGCAGATCAAGTCACTTGGCAAAAATGACATTAATGAAACTCAAAAATGTATGTTGCAGGGGCAGGTGCCATGGTGAGGGGTATTGCAGGAAGAGGCAGTGATTATTTAAAAATTGTTACACCAGTCAAGAGAAAACACACCATATGACATGGCAAAATATGTCAATAAGCATAATAAAATTAAACTGATGAAAATAATCTATTCAAAGACAGGGTTTACAGTCTTGTTAAAAATAGTGAACAGACTGTCAAACCTCAGAGGGAAGGCAGGGGAAGCCTGGAGGGATGTAAGAGATCAACGGAAGGACTTTTATGCATGCATATAAGCATAACCAACAGACACAGACAGTAGGGGAGTGAGGGAATGTGCTGGGGGGTGGGAGTGGCCTTAAGGAGGTCAATGGGGGAAAATAGGAGACATACATAATACTTTCAACAATAAAGAATTTAAATTAAAAAAATAGTGAAACTATAGCTGCTCTTAAATAATCCTAAAATAAATGTAGGCAGCAAATCTAAAAATAGGTTAATCAGAAAATATATGCCAAGAAATCACACATTAAAGGGTAGAGTAGAAGGTAGAAGCAACAACAGAAAAAAACAAAACTTGTCAATAAGTTTTAATAAACATGAAGAATCATTAAAGAAAATATTCACCAAGAAAATATATAATTCACAAACTTTTGCATTTAAAAGAAAGATTCAAAAATATAAATAAAAATGTCAAAATAATAAGTAGAAGTCAACAAAAACTGCAAACATAGGTGATTTCAATATACTATCTCTCACAGAAGCTGAAGATTGTAATAAAATTTGATGAGTATAATACATTTGATAAGTAAAATCAAAAGCATTTTCTTAGATAGATATAGACTCATGATAGATTAGATAGCTATATAAAGATGTATTTATAATATCTTTCACCTGACCAATTAGATTATACATTCATTTAAAGGCTTCATTAAAATTTATATACACTGGCTTCAAACTAAATTAAAGAGTAGATTCAAATAAAATTCAAAGAAATTATAGCAATAAAATATAATCTCTGACCTCAATGCAATTAAATTAGAAAATAAATGCTAAAATATTATAAATCTTTCTATATGTATATATCTCTAAATTAGCATATAAATGAAAGGCATTTAGTTAGATGCAAAGAAAATAGCCACATAGAAAAAGAAAAGGGTAAGGAAAGTGATCTTTTGGGGGCAAAATATATGCAGAGGAAATGTACAAAAATTCTAAAAAATAAGAACCCTTTTCATATATGTTAGTTTATTGAAAAGAACTATAGTTCCAAGTGTTAGAGGACACAGGGGTAAGATAGCTTCATCAGTATGAGACATAATGTGGCCTCACTACTTTGGAGAATAAAAGTAGCCACACCTGGTAAAGCTAAAACTGTGCAACCCCACAGTTCGCACATGTAGTCCTCAGAACCTCTTCCCCAGTACGCAGAGAGACATCTGAATAAATGTGTACTCTCATATTATCTACACATATAAAAGGCTAATATGCTAAGTGTCCGACCGTCTGACTAATCTCTATGACGTGCACTGACCACCAGGGGGCAGACGCTCAACACAGGAGCTGCTGTGAGGCTCACTGGCCATTTACAGAGAAATGGCACCACACACCTGACACCCACAAAGCAACACTCAGCTTCCCCCAAGTGGGACACAGGCCCTGCCACCACCCTGGAGCAACACACCTCAAAATCACAGCCAATGCTGCAAAGACCCCATGGCACAAAATGTGGCTCACAGACCAGCCCAGCCTGAAAATGGTCCCTGTGGGCACTGGGTAATGATGTCATGTAGCAATGTCCAGCTTCTTCTCTCTAGAAACTAGCCTCCTTGTAGTTTCTTAAGCCTAAGAACACAACTTGCTTTATAGCCAGGTGCAAACATTTTGCACTTTAACTAAATGTTTGCAAAGCATTGCCCCATGCCTCATCTCATTTGATCCTCACATAAGTCCTGCAGTAGGTAGCTAGGAGACTCGGTGGAATCCTATTTTCTTTTCATTAGCCAGAAAATGGAGATTTAGAAAGCTTAGAAACTTGACCCAACTAAAAAGAAGTAAGAAATGGTGGACCTTGAAAATGACTTCAGATTTTCTCAATGTGCAGAATATAGTCAAACACTGCTGCAGTTAAATATTTTACCCTTTGTTCTCCCTGTGTGGTCTATAATAATAATCTTCGTGTTGATATTTACTGCTGTTTTGCTGACAATTAACTGAAAGAGAAGTTGGGGTGCTTCACTGGGCTGGAACAAGTTTAGCTAAATCAGAAAGGAGATCTAATTAAGCAAGTTTATTCTATATCTATAAAAGGCTAAGTTGACTTGCACATGCATGATACAGATAAAGCACTCGCTGGTGCCAATCCCACACGTGTGTTTTAATCTGTCATTGTTGATCATGAATTTGGTTGATACTTCTAATATAGAGAAAGGGCGAATAGTGATCCTATCTAATAAAAGAGTAATATGCTAATTAACCATCACTCCAACACACAAGATGGCTGCCCCCATGTGGTCAAAGATGGCTGCCCCCATGTGGACACAAGATAGCTGTCACAAGATGGCCAACAGGGGAGGGCAATTAGGAGGGACCAGGCCTGCAAGGGAGGGCAGTTGGGGGCAATCAAGCCTGCAGGAGAGGGCAGTTAGGGGTGACCAGGCTGACAGAGGAGAGAAGTTGGGGGCGAACGAGCGTGCAGGGAAAGGCAGTTGGGAGGGGACCGAGGCCTGCAGGGGAGGGCACTTAGGGTTGACCAGGCCTGAAGGGGAGGGCAGTTAGGGGCAAATAGGCTGGAAGGGGAGCAGTTAGGCATCAATCAGGCTGTCAGGGAAGTGGTTAGGGTGTGATCAGGCTGGCAGGCAGAAGCAGTTAGGGGCTATCAGGAAGGCAGGCAGGCTAGCAGTTGGGAGCCAGCAGTCCTGGATTGTGAGAGGGGTCCCAGATTGGAGAGGGTGCAGGCTGGGCTGAGGGACATCCCCCGTGCATGAATTTCATGCACCGGACCTCTAGTATTAAAATATTTCTTCTAATTAATTTCCTTTCAATGTGCATGAATTCATGCACTGGGTCACTAGTTTGACACAAAAAAATCACAGAAAAGCAGAATATCTACTAACTAAGGAATTCATAAATATAAAACATTCATGAAGTTTAACTATTCAGCAGTTGAAATTAATGAACTAGAGTTACATGATCAAATTCATAAAATGATCAATGTGCAGTTCAGGTAAGCAAGTTGTGGAGTGATAACCACTGTAGTATGAGAACATTGATAAAATGTATAAAACACACAAGTAAATTGTTAATTGTACATAATCACCCATGGATTAAAACACAACAAATTAAGAATAGCAGTTACATGTTTCAGGACTAGGCTGGGGAATGTGTTTAGGGAATTGTACTCAGAGGTTTGTAACTATTCATAAAATCTTATTTCTTAAAAACTGAAATAAAATACTTGAAATTATATATATATATATATATAAATAATATATATATATATATATATTAAGACGTATTCACCTGGATGAAGGGTACCTAGTTATTTTTCATCTATTGTCTCCTGGATTTCCTATAGGGGTGAAATTTTTAATGAATAAGTAAAGAGAAATGAATAAAGCACTGGAGAGAAAGCTAAAGTAGGAGGCCAGGGCCTTGATGCCCCTTACATGGTTTTGATACCAAAAAAAAAAAAAAAATGTGGGTGTTGTTTGAGTCTGAGTTCTTATCTCTTGGAAATCAAAGTATGAAGTTACAGACAAAAATAGTTAGTGGAACCAAAGTTTATTAGGAGAAGCCAGTCCTGGAAAAGGTGTAGCTGCCCTTCCAAGAGCAGGGCAGTGTCCGCAGCTTCCTTTCCGTGTTACAGTTGGCAGTAGTTTAGTATCCAAGCTAATTCAAGTCTAAGTGGCCATGTGGGAAGGTCCTCATGGCCATAAGCCAGTGGGCACAGGAATGTGCTCTCCGGACGCAGAAATGAATGTCAGGATCCCATTGTGCACAGGGAGAGGAGAGAGAGAGTGAGAGTGAGAGGAAGTGCCCTCCTTTTAATTTAGGGGTGTGTAGTCTTGCTAGCTCCTAATTGGTCTTCTCAAAGAGTTCTGCCTTAGCAATATCCTTTGGATTGGTTTATATGCCTTACTGCCTTGTGATTGGTTATCTGCATGCTGCCTGACTGAGCAATATCCATACGTTTTAAAGTTCATGCCTCTCTCCTGAGTGCCTTTCCTTCCCTGCCCAGTTGGGGTGCCTTAGTAATTCCGCCTCGTTGGGTTTCAGGTTCTACTTCCTTTCCTTTCCTATGGCCTCACCCCTATCTACCTAGCTTCCTTCTGTCTCCTCAGTTTGATCAAATTTTCACAATTCTCTTCTCTTTACCCTTTCAAGGCTGAACTACACCTGAGTCCTCTTTTCTCCTCACAGGGGACCCTGATCTTTAGCTCTCCCCCAAGTTTCAGAAAACACTACAATGCAGAACAACCTCCTTATAGCTTATCCTGATATTCCTGATATCTGGCTGGCCATAGCAAGAAATATTTCCTATTACACCATCTGTCTGCTCACCCTCAGACTTGCCCAATTTCACTTAAAAATTCCTGCTAGCCTTATTTTCCCCTCCCAATAAAAGCCTTGTTGTTTTTTGCTCTTTGGTTTTAAGATGCATGCAGATCCTGAGATTCGAGGGTTCTCTCTATTGCACTGGTTTTTTTGTTTGTTTGTTTGTTTGTATGTTTTGTTTTTTTGGTGGTGTTTTTTGTTTTGTTTTGTTTTAATAAAGTGTCTACTTATCTAAGTCTGGATTTGTATTTATTTGACATTTTAAAGGGAATGGAGAAATTGGATATGGTCACAAGCTCTGGTACATGTAGTTGTGCCTGCTTTTAGTGCAGTTACTATGTCAATTAGAATTAGGGTTAGATCTGTGGAGGAAAAGTTCAATCATTTCTTTAAACCAGGTGTCCTCAAACTACTGCCTGCGGGCCACATGCGGGTGTTTTTGCCGTTTTGTTTTTTTACTTCAAAATAAGATATGTGCAGTGTGCATAGGAATTTGTTCATAGTTTTTTTTTTAAACTATAGTCCGGCCCTCCAATGGTCTAAGGGACAGTGAACTGGTTCCCTGTTTAAAAAGTTTGAGGACCCCTGCTTTAAACTCTCTGAGATGAATGGATTACAAACATAAAAAAATTTTTACTTTGCCAGAACTGGTTTGGCTCAGTGGATAGAGCTTCAGCCTGTGGACTGAAAGGCCCCAGGTTCGATTCCGGTCAAGATCATGTACCTTGGTTGCGGGCACATCCCCAGTATGTGCAGGAGGCAGCTGATCGATGTTTCTCTCTCATCGATGTTTCTAACTCTCTGTGCCTCTCCCTTCCTCTCTGTAAAAAATCAATAAAATGTATTTTTTTTTTAATTTTACTTTTCCTCCAAGATAACATGACCATACATTCTGGGACAGTTTATACTATAATAGTTTATACCTAATGTGGATTAAGAGCTATAATTATTTTTAGCAACCCTCACTCTTACTTTAAAAGGGGTCCCAATTTAGATGATAAATGATTTGTCAACTTAAAGACATTTAGATGTGTAGATATGAGTAGTTTTACAACCTACAGGATAAATTTAAATCTGAAAAAGTCCCCACACACAACAGGAAAAAGAGCAACATGAAAAAAACAAAAACAAGTTCATAGATACAGAAACTACATAGATAAAGATAGTCAAAAGGTACAAACTTCTAGTTCAGATTGACATATTTCAGAGGGAAGGGTGGGTAGAAAGAGATTAACCAGGGAATTTATATGCATACTAGAGGCCCAGTGCACGAAATTCATGCACAGGGGAGGAGGGTCCCCTCAGCCCAACCTGCACCCTCTCCAATCCGGGACCCCTCGGGGAATATCAGACTGCTTGGTCACCCCTCCTGGGGATCGGGCCTAAACCGGCAGTCAGACATCCCTCTCACTGGCTACTAACTGCTCACCTGCCTGACTGCCTGATTGCCCCTAACTGTCCCCCCCCACCTGCCTGGTGACCCCTTACTGGCCCCCCTGCCAGCCTGATTGCCCCCAACTGCCCCCCCTCCCACCAGCCTGGTTGCCCCCAACTGCCCCTGCTGTGGGCCTGGTCGCCCCATGAAGCCTGCTGTTCAGTCATTTGGTCACCACTCATTAACCCCCCTGTCGGCCTAGTTGCCCCACACAGCCTGTTCAGTCATCCATTTGGTTGTGATGGTCGCTTAGGCTTTTATATATATAGATATGCATAGCCCATGGGCAGACAATAGTGCTGAGAAGGCCTAGGGAGGAGATTGGATTGGGGTGGACGGGGTCCATGGGAGGGAGGGAAGAGGGACATCTGTAATACTTTCAACAATAAAGATAAATTTAAAAATTAAATAAGTCATGGTGACTATAGTTAATACTAGTACTATTATATTGCATAATGGAAAGTGGCTAAAAGAATAAGATGACTCATAACTTAATTAGCAACAACTGAACTACTTTTATTCTCTGCATCACATCAGGTATAACCTTTCAGTTTCCAACTTTCCACTGGCTTTTTCCACTGTGAAAGCTTATATATAACTAGAGGCCAGGTGCATGATATTCATGCACTGGGTTGGGGGGATTCCTCAGCCTGGCCTGCACCCTCTCGCAGTCTGGGACCCCTTGGAGGATGTCTGACTGCTGGCTTAGGCCGGGATCAGACCTAAGCTGGCAGTCGGACATCCCTCTTGCAGTCTGGGGCTCTCGCAGTCCGCGACCCCACGCTCCTTACTGCCTGCCTGCAGCAGAGTCAGGAAAGCCTCCCGCCACTGCTGCTGTGTTTGCCAGCTGAGCCCAGCTTCTGGCTGAGTGGCTCTCCCCCTGTGGGAGTGCACTGACCACCAAGGGGCAGTTCCTGCTTTGAGCACCTGCCCCCTGGTGGTCAGTGCATGTCATAGCGAGCGGTCATTAGCCGTTTGGTTGATTTGCATATTACACTTTCATTATATAGGATGTGCTCTTTAGCAGCTTCAAAGACAGGTGCTTTCATCAGAATGAGAATAGGTAGTAGCAGGTACTTTGTCATTCAAGGTGGTAGTCTTACTACAAATCACTAGTAAGTGGTCAAAACCTGCTTGTTATTAATAGCATATGCAAATATACATAATAAAGATCTAAAGTCTTAAAGATTGATTGCTTTAAAAATTATAATATTTAGTTCTCTCTCTCTTTTTTTTTTTTAAAGTTTTTGTTCAATCTCTGCATCCCTCCCAACGCCCCCTACTACTGCCTTTCAACAGACAACAGTGTGGTAATTTCAGGGGAAGGTGTAGAAGAGGGCATAGAGGGGATAAATGGTAAAAACAAAATAAAATACAGATAATATTGATTTTCTGTTGCTGATATAAAAGCTTTTAATCTAAAGTGCCAGGTATACAATGAACTCTCTAAAGTCAAGCTACCTTATTGTGATTAGTATATAGAAGTTTTCTTATGCATTTTAATCAAGGGTGCATAATAAAAATGTTGGGGAGTATGCTGAATTGAGACATTTTCAAAATTTTTAGCGTAACTATTATTTATTTATTGATAGTTACTGATTTTTTTATCTAATCTCCACATCCTATGTCTGTATATATTATATATTTTAAAGTATTTGGCCTGGTGAATAATTTTAACATTGATATTTTAGCACCAGTGGAAAGAATTCAAATATTCTTATTTTTACCTTCTAGAAAACTAATTAATATTACAAATATAACTATTGTACTTTAGGTTGCAAGCATACATATTTAAAAAATTAAAGGGAAAACAAAGGAAGTGGAGATTTTAGTTGGTAAATTTAAGCCTACTAGATTGTAAAAAGCATTATGTTGTTTGTAATGTAGACTTGAAATTTACCATATTCTAGCTTCTTAATCTGTGCCTACAAAAGTGTGAAAAAAAAAAAACTTTCTTTGCTCACTATGGGTAAACAAGTAGTAAAGAAACCTCCTTCCTTTGTATAGTGTTTATTTTTCTCTTCAAAAAGGAGGAATTCATCTTCTATTGGTATGAAAACCCTGTGGTTATTGTACACGATAATACTAACAGCACTCTAAATCCTTTGTCATTAAGGAGCTGGCAACAAGGCTTCTCTTTGGGGCTCAACAAATGGCAGAAACTCTTTAATAGGATGTGGAGAAAACATATGTTTGGTTGACTTTGCTTTATTTTTTTTTGGATGTGTTTTCAGATAAAATTTCTGTAATGGAAACACTAATAGGACAAATATATCTTTGTTAAATAAATCACTGCAAAAAAAAGAAAAATTCAGAGTTGCTCCATTGAAAAGATGTAGATATATATTTTATTAAATTATGTACATGTATGTATATACACACACTAGCTAAATAATTCAGAATAAGTGATAAAAACAACACATGCTTTGATATAGGATAAGGGGTCCTAAATGATCCATTTTGCCTGTCTAAATTGATTAAATTACCTTAAAGTTTAAGGCTTAAACAACAACAAAAATAAATGGAAGTTGTATGTTTAGTGTTCCATGTCACTCAAAAAGGAATTTAGCAGACTCTCTTTACTCCATTGAACCATTTTTCTTCCCCTTAGGATAGTTAGGGTCAAGCAGTAAATTTCAAGTTAAAAAGGATCAATTGTCGCCGAAACCGGTTTGGCTCAATGGATAGAGCGTCGGTCTGCGGACTGAGGGGTCCCGGGTTCAATTCCGGTCAAGGGCATGTACATTAGCTGCGGGCACATCCCTGGTAGGGGGTGTGCAGGAGGCAGCTGGTCGATGATTCTCTCTCATCGATGTTTCTAGCTCTCTATTCTTCTCCCTTCCTCTCTGTAAAAAATCAATAAAATATATTTAAAAAAAAAAAAAGGATCAATTGTTCACATATATATCTCTGTTATGAATATCCATTAACTAATGATATGAGTCTAAAGTTGAGACAAAAGCGAGTTTGCACTTCCCATTCTTAAAGGGAACTTAAACTTTTTTAAACAAAATACTTAGAAAGTACTAAATTAGTCCATACTTCATAAACTTATATTTCACAACCAAGAGAAACAAGAATGTATCCTTGAGCCTTTGTGTAGTTAAACATCCTTTTTGCAACTGAGAGGGTTCTCTGTACTGACTGATAAATGCACATGCTATTTCCCAGGGCTGCCATTGGATAGGTTCATCAACAGTGCAGTCGCTGATGAAGACAAATGTGATAAAGGTAATGTAGAACTCCCTTGATATCTCTTATTTTCTTTTCATCAGAACCCGCCACATGTGGTGATATATTGGTATGGAAGGCAATGTGTTACACACATACATATGCACACACATACAAACACACTCCCACACACATGCACAGGCACACAAATATCTGTCAACATTATTCTTTTTATTCCAAACTACATTTGTAGCAATAAAACCAGTGACATTAAGCATGAAACATATTAATAGCACTGACAATTATATAACAATAAATTAAGTTTATAGCCATGAAAATAGCTTTTTATTAAACCTGGTGAACATCATTATGAATATATGTTTGAAAGGATACATAAATCCAGTCAAGGGTGTTAGGATGAGAAGGGGACAGAGAAAGAGAAGCTGACTGAAATTACTTTGACCTAAAAAAACTGCATGATAATACATTAGGTGGATTTGGTTGTCTATAATGAGCAACGTGAAGCCAGTAATGAATTATCCACGGATTTTGACAATGCATGAATAATGTAAAATATTGCTGTTACTGAAACTACTAATTGTGCTGGGGGGGTAGGGGAGGCTGGGGGAAGGTCAATGGGGAAAAAAAGGAGACATATATACTACTATTTGTAATACTTTAAACAATAAAATAACATTTTTAAAAATGCAGTCATTACTTAGTAACTCATTGGAGAAGATAATTTACAGCAACATCATTGTCTAAGGGAGCATAATGACATAGGGCATATATACTCTGGACTGATTTTGAGGGTGACAGTTTTTAGGACAATCTCTCTTGCTGATAATTTCTTTAAATGTACATAAGTCTAGAGAAGTTCTTATGAATAAAGAAGAATTAAACTTGGTATAGAATGTGGGAAAAATTACTAAGAACACATTTAAGAACATTAAAGGAACATTAAGTAGAGTATAAGATAATTTCTTTTAGAGAATTATCTATAATAATAAAAGTGTAATATGCTAATTAGACCAGACGTCCTTCTGGATGACCTTCTGGATGAAGCTGGGGCTGTGAGGAAAGCCTGGGTCCTGGGTGTCTGCAGGCAGTCCTAGGTGCCAGAGGGAAAGTGGTGCTGGCAGCCAGGGGAAGCAAGGCCTACTCTTGCACAAATTTTATGCATCAGGCCTCTAGTATAAAAATAAAATGTGTTACATGATTAGGTCAGGAGTTTCTCCAGAAAGCAATCCCAAACAAGCAAAAGGGACTCATAATGGGGGATTTTTTAGTGCCTGAGAAGTTTGTGCAGAAAGTGTTTTTCCTCCAGGGTTCTTTTGGAAACAGAGCTGATCCAAGCCCTTAATTTCATCTCTCAGAGCTTCAGTTTTCGGGTTTGTAAAAATTGAACCTGATCTTCACTGGATCTGTACAATTCTTTCTAGCTCCAACGTTATGGGATTGTGATGTACTTTGTCATTTTCCCTGGGTTGTGAGGCCTTTCAATCTCCAAATAAATGAAGAGTTGTTGCCTGATCAATGTAGTTTCCTCATCCATAAAGTAGAAAATGCATTATCTACAAAGCAGGATTGCTATGGGGACTGAATGGAATATGGATTATTTAAAATGTTTAACAGGAGCTATCATATTGTAAACTATAGTAAATGATATTTTCTCTACATTTATCTGTTATTCTTTCTACAAAGGATATAAATAATAAAAAGGGTATCTATAATAATAAAAAGGTAATATGCTAATTAGACCGGAATAAAAAGGTAATATGCTAATTAGACCGGACGTCTTCCAGATGTCATTCCGGACATTGTTCTTGACGAAGTCAGGCCCAGAGGGAAGCCAGCCAGGGTTCCCAGGTTCCTGCAGACAGCCCGAGGGAAGCCAGCCCAGGTCCCAGGGGCCAGAGGGAAGCTGGTGTCAATAGCTGGGGGAAGGAAGGCCTATTCTTGCACGAATTTTTGTGCATCAGGCCTCTAGTAAACAATAATAAAAGGCTTATAACAGAGCCTTCATAAGAATTAAAATGAGTAAACATATATAAAGTGTATACAACAGTTCTCTGCACACAGTTAACACTATATGAGGATGTTTCCTTATAAAGCTAGCACTAATTATTAACTTCTTAGTGGTACTACTGTTACTGTTATCCTATCTAATAAAGAGTAATACGCAAATTGACCATCACTCCAACACACAAGATTGCTGCCCCATGTGGTCAAAGATGGCTGCCCCCATGTGGACACAAGATGGCCACCACAAGATGGCTAGCAGGGGAGAGCAGTTGGGGGAGACCAGGCCTGCAGGGGAGGGCCATTGGGCAGCACCAGACCTGCAGGGGAGGGCAGTTGAGGGAAACCAGACAAGTAGGGGAGAGCAGTTAGAAGCGATGAGGCTGGCAGGGGAGGGCAGTTAGGGGTGACTGGGTTGGCAGGGGAGGGCAGTTGGGAGGGACCAGGCCTGCAGGGGAGGGCAGTTGTGGGTGACCAGGCAGGCAGGGGAGGGTAGTTAGGGGTGACCAGGCTGGCAGGGGAGGGCAGTTAGGGGTGATCAGGCTGGCAGGGGAGGGCAGTTAGGGGCATTTGGGCTGTCAGGGGAGCAGTTAGGTTTCAATCAAGCTGGCAGGGGTGTGGTTAGGGAGTGATCAGGCTGGCAGGCAGAAGTGGTTAGGGGCAATCAAGAAGGCAGGCAGGCGAGCAGTTGGGAGCCAGCAGTCCTGGATTGTGAGAGGGATGTCCGACTGCCCATTTAGGCCTGATCCTACTGGGATCGGGCTTAAACTGGCAGTCGGACATCCCTCGAGGGGTCCCAGATTGGAGAGGGTGCAGGCTGGGCTGAGGGACACATACCCCCATGCACAAATTTCATGCACTGGGCCTCTAGTTTTTAATAATTATTATTGCTATCATTTTTAATTGAAAGCCTTTTCCTCAGCTTCAACCCATAGTTTGTACCTAAATGATAATATGTTATAGAGCTCTGCTTGTTATATGCATACAAAACTAGATGTGTGTGTTGTGGTGTATGTGTGTATATGTATAGAGGATATTTTCTGGGCCCAACTTTTTTCTTGGTGTCAGTTTTCATATTTCACCCTATCTTTGCCTTCACAAAACTCTGATCCAAGGCTGATAGCTCATTGTTAAACTGAGATATTAGGTTCAACTATGTAAAATTTCTGATACATCACCATTGCTGACCTATTAAAAATAGTGATTTTATAATTTAACTTAATACATGGTCCCTCAAGCAAACTGTGAGCAATAATTTGCAAACTCAATTAAATATTAGTTGTTGATTGATTGACAAAGAGGAAACCTCCTGGCAGCTAATTTGTAATATATACTCTTACTATATTAGAATTCAGATCTCCTTGGCATTATTACATTTAATGATTCATGATTTTAAAGGCAGATTCTGCCTATTCATTTAGCAATCTTTACATGAATGGTTCCAAATTACTGAATGCCAGGGGCTTCAGAATTTAATAATTTTGTCTCCTTGTGTTATTAGATTCTATATATTCAATATTCTTGTTTTCACTCAGACAACAAAATATCCCCACATATCAAAAAGCAAAAGAAATGGGACTACTACCTAGTGCAGTACCAAACAGTTGCTTATACTACAAGCTTTGATGAAGAAAAACCTCATAATGCATAGACTCACTCCCCTGTGCTATTTATTAAGCATTTGTCTTTCAGCTACAAGCCCTCCCTTCTATACTAAGCTCTGTGGTGCTGGGACTAAGATCCTGAAAATTATGTTTTCTTCTAATAGACTGGCTTCTTAACTTTTGTCAAAGGGGCACTAGATGAGACTGGGGACTTGTTTGTTATTGCAGCTTATCCCATGTACTGTATTATATATTTTTTCTGGCTATGAGCCTATTTCCTATAGTCCAATCATTCTATTATGTAATTTAGACATTGCCTCTTAAATTTTGATCTCCCACCTGAATCTCTAATAGGCAATTCTACTACTTGTGGAATCCACAGTCTTTGAAGCATTACCCAGACTTAGCTATGGTTAATTCTTTGTCTTGCTCCAAGTCCATCATCTCACTTTCCTTCCCTTAAAGATGTCAAACATAATCTTCATTGGTCTTTCCTTTCAAAAAACACAGGAGGATAAATTAACATCTCACAACTTCTCCTAAGTTTAAGGGAACACATAGACCCTAACTCTCTTTATTGAATCATGGAGAAAGAGGCAAAAATGGTTTAGGTTTTCTTGAGTAGAAAGAGTGAAAGCTTTTTATTCCAAAAACTATGGATAACATTAACATGTCATTCTTTCTCATCTTCTTATAGCAGTAAAAGTAAAACATAGATTTATGTCCCAATAAATTTCACTACCATACACCTAGGGTTCTTAATTGACCTGACCCTACATCTTGACATCTCACAGATTATATTTGACTTATAATCATTAAGCTTGACTGCACAAAATGACAGAGCCTTAAAGAGGATTCCTATACTCTATTAAGCATCCTGTATGACTCAACATCTAATTTTTGAAGACTGGGCCTTCTTGAGCAGGGTGTAAAATATATCCATGGCCCGAGCTCCTTACAGCAGAGCTTTCACTCTCTTCTCATGTTTTCTCTTCCTTTCTTTCTTTCTTTCTTTCTTTCTTTTTTTAAATATATTTTATTGATTTTTTGCAGAGAGGAAGGGGAGGGATAGAGAGCTAGAAACATCGATGAGAGAGAAACATCGACCAGCTGCCTCCTGCACACCCCCCACCGGGGATGTGCCCACAACCAATGTACACGCCCTTGACCGGAATCGAACCTGGGACCCTTCAGTCCGCAGACCGACGCTCTATCCACTGAGCCAAACCGATTTCGGCACTCTTCCTTTCTTCCTGTTCAGCTTCTTTCCTTCACAGGACTCGTCTTTCTTCTGTTTATTGCCCACCTGCATTCATTGCTCATTGTACAAAGCTGGTTTCTAAAACATATGCCCCACCCCCACTGCCCACCCCAGGTAAATTTTATTATCCTTACTTCTTTATTTTTTTTTCCTTTTTATTTAACTTATTGAGTGACACTGGGTAACAAAATTATACAGGTTTCAGGTATACAATTCTACAACACATCATTAATACACTGTGTTGTTTGTTCACCACTCCAAGATAAGTTCCTGCCCATCACCACTTATCCCCTTTCTACCCTCCTGTACTTCCTCCCACCCCTACTCCCCCTATCCCCCAGCAATCACCACACTATTGTCTGTATATCCTAAGTTCTTTAAGAGTTTTTTTTTTATTATTTTAATGGCCAGAAACCTGCACCATAGTTTACTTTTTCTCTTTATAATTTAAGAAATGTAAGATTTTTTATTTTGTGATAAGTTTCAACCTGCCTGAATGAGCGGGAGTAATTATCTTTGTCAACAATATGATTTACATAATATAGACAAGTAGATTGTTGTCACTCTTGGAATATTTCCAAGGACTTTCCTCCCAAAAATCTTCTTCCCCCTTTAAGCTAGGCTCTTTTTTGACTGTGGTATTGTTCCCTGGATGCATTAGCTATAATTAGAGTCAGGCCAGGGCAATGAGGAAAAATGAACATTAATGTGCTTTTTTATTCAGCTCCCTATTTTTAAATCTCCTTTCTTCTCATATATAAGAGTCTTATTTTCTATTTACTGATATATATTTTAGTAAACAAATCAATTATGAAAAATCACACAAATAAGTTATGATTAATTTGTTACTCTCATCTGTACTTTTTCCTAATTATTTTTTGATGAAATAGTAATGATTAACAATGAAAAGTTGTTATTATTTATATAGGGAATTTCTTTAGTTGGACTCTATTGTGGTATAAAAAATGAAGTCATGTATGGGACCACATCTACTGCTTGACTAAAATCAATTTCTAGGAGTAATATGGGTAACCATATTGATTTTATCAATAAAGATAGGGATTAGAGCATTCTATGGAAATTAGATGCTAAATATTAGAAACAAGATATAATGTAAACATGTTTCAAAAAAATGTATGCACTTCCATATGATCATGTT
This sequence comes from Eptesicus fuscus, assembly GCF_027574615.1. Classification (NCBI taxonomy): domain Eukaryota; kingdom Metazoa; phylum Chordata; class Mammalia; order Chiroptera; family Vespertilionidae; genus Eptesicus; species Eptesicus fuscus. The sequence goes on along the minus strand of NC_072477.1, from coordinate 15,363,659 downwards.
TCATTTTTTGAAGAACTGGTTTTGATTAGGGAGTGTATGCCATTTGCACAAAACAACTTCTGTTCAAGAGTGATGTACTGTATTGAATTTTACTGACTCATAAGTGCTGCCTTTTTACTAGATACAATAAATCACTTAAATGTATTTAAATAGGTATCATTGCCTTATATCAATGTTTGGATGAAAAATTTACTCAAGGGAGTATTTTTTGTTCACATTCTCTCTTTTATTGTTAAATTCAATTTTCTTCATTTTTGTGATATTGCCAAAATTTGACTTTTTTCCATCTATGTTTTTTACAACATTTTTTCATACATATCTGCTATTTAGATTTCATACATTCTGTCTTGATAACATATTTGTCTGGCTGAGAAGTGATATTTTAGCATCTCTAGACCAGACCCCATGAGACAGTGATTGTGTCTATTATGTTCGCTGCTATATCCCTGGAGCCTAGAATAGTTCCTGAAACAAAATAAGATTTTAATGTGTTTTTGACAGGCAGGATCTAGTTTTTCCAATTTTAAGTCACTTTAATATTCTTTTCCTACACCTCTCTCTAAAGGTGTAGCTATGATCTTAAAGGAATAGCAGACCACTCTGAGTCCCATTAGTTTCATGTGCTAACGCCACCCACTGTAGATTGTACTCTGAGCTGTTCAGCATCTGTCACAATATCCAGAAAGTGGGTATAATCATAGACACTGCAGTTCTCTTAATCCTGGTAACCAAAGATTTTCCACTTTCCAACTTCTAGGATCAGGATGGAATTATAGCTCTACCTTGTCCCCTTGTGATTCCATGAGGACTTGATACTAGTTCTGGGCAATGGATTTTGAAAGAAATGAGTGTAATTTCAGAACAGAGCATGGAACTCTCAGTGTAGAATTTTGCATGGCCACTAGTCACAATCAAGATGGTGACTGCTTTATCTGTCTGGGACACTGAGTGACTACAAGAGAAGCTGCCTGGTTGGTATTGCTCAGGGGATGAGCGTCAACCTATGAACCAGGAGGTCATAGTTCGATTCCATGTCAGGGCATATGCCTGGGTTGCCAGCTCGATCCCCAGTGTGGCTCTCTCTCATCATTGATGTTTCTATCTCTCTCTCCCTCTCTGAAATTAATATAAATATAGTTTTTAAAAAAAGAAAGAAGAGAAGCTAACAGGCTCAATAGACATGAGTAAGAAGTAACCCTTTCCTGCCTTAAGTAACTGAGTTTTAGATTATTACTGCAGCATAGTTTAACATATCCTAGCTGATATGGTTAATGTATTAAGGTCCTCTATAATTTCTAATAGAGTGTTTGAGACTTCCATGTGCTATGCAAAATGCCAGTTTTTATCACCTGTGTTTTTGTAATGGCCATGTAAAATACTACCCCATTGATGATTCTATCTTTTTGTTTCTATCATCTATCTATCTATCTATCTATCTATCTATCTATCTATCTATCTATATTGGACCAATGGGATAGTGTGTGTGTGTGTGTGTGTGTGTGTGTGTGTGTGTGTGTGTGTACCTTAAATTCCTCAGTGCCGAGCACATGGCGCCTGATAACCATTGAATCTGGCGCTTTGGAGACCATCTTTCTCTCCCTTTTCGAATTTTATGACCATTCTTGCAGAGTAATCTTTGATCTTTGTAAACCACAATGCAATTCTGACATATCCACTTCAAACAGGCTTTTGAGGCTCTTCATATTTTTTCCCATCAACAAAGTAGACAAAAGAAGATAGTCATTGTCCTACTTTTCACTAAGAAAGCATATGTACCAGATTTGCGAAGTGCATCTCTAATGAGAAGAAGCTGGGAAGCTGGGGAGAATGACTTTGAGTCACACCAACCCACTTCAGTGGTCAATATTTCCTTAAAATGTTCCATGTGTTTATATTTTTAATCTCTTTAGGACTATGATCATACATATTTGGAAGAAACAGAAAATCTGTCTCCTGATGATTTGTGTCTTCTTATACTACATAGTAGTAAGGCTGCCAGATAAAATACAGAACTCCCAGTTAAATTTAAGTTTAAGACAGATACTGAACATAATTTTTATTAGCAGTATGTTTAATGAGATATTTGGGACATATTTATAATAAAAAGCACTTGTTTATTTGAAATTAAAATTTAACTGGATTTTCCGTATTTTTACTTGCTAAATCCAGCAGCCCTATATTATAGGAGGCACTCACAATAACCTAACTCTTCTCACCATTAATAGAAGCTCTAGAGCTGGAATTAGAGCCAGAGTTTTCTAATTCCCTGCGCAGAGGTCTTTTGTCTATATCAGAGCTGTCTGCCATGACCGATACACAGATTCAGTGCACCACCTCTGGGGGAAAACTGCCTGCTCAGCTATTGCATATACCAACTAGCTGTTGAAATTTGGATAACTTATTTATCTTTTTATTCTTTGGTTATCTCATCAATATAGATTCAAATGACATTATGAAGATGCACAAAGAAAAGTAGTTAAGTTGGCAATTATTATTTCACAGGAACAGAAACTATAAGCAAGTACTATTTTCTCTTTTGTGTTCCAAGTCTCTCGGAGGGTCTGATGAAATCTAAAGATCTCTACAAAGGAAATCATACATTCAAAAATTTTCTTAATAATTCGAATAATTCGGAAGGTCATGGACTCTTTGAAGCCCAAGTTCCATGAAGATAGAATGAATCCGATATCGTTTTTATGTACATTTTAGGACCCTTTATATTCAAAAGATACTTTATCAAATGAAGTAGCCTTTTAAACCCAACAGATCTGCACTTTTACCAAAGTAGTGCGATCATTTGTTAACCTTGGATCCCCGATAATTTTTTCTTATAAAGGGTTTAGACACTAAACTTGAACTGAGTTGATAGCCTAATGCTGACTGATGTGTTTCAAATTCACTTACCAACACTTTTCAAGTTGGGCACACATTTAATTTTCTTGGCACTGTATTCAATGATCAGGATCACTGAACTTGAATAATAAATTTTTCAGGGGCACTTCATTGTGTGCTCTACACAGCAGAATACAAGCAAAATAAAGAAAAAAAATGAAACTCTTCAGACAGTGCTCTTAGGGTTTAATTGCATAACATTACCAGTATGGCTATATCATGAATGATCCAAGTACATTTGTCTTATCAAAGAATGACATTTGTTGTCTAAATTATAAACCATCCATATCATTTCATTCATATTTCCATACCACCACTGCCACAAGTGAAAAAAAAAATGAGGGATGTCAGAGGAAACATAAATTGTACATTTATTTGCAACCAATGCCTGTCTACTTGAATGTCACACTAAATTGCACAAATTAAAATGTCTTTGTCCTTAAGATGATCAAAGTAATTAATTAAAGGCCAGATCCATTCTACAGGGGTTGTCAGGTCTAGCAGTATTCTATATGATGGAGGGTATCCCAGATGGACATCCTATGTTAAAAAAAAAAAAAGTTTCTTTAGTTTTCAATAAAATGGCAAATGACCACATCTGGTTTATCCAGGCACAGTGTTCACTTGAATCATAGGAGAAGGCTTTCATCCTCATATACTATTCTGAGATAACATGGTTGAGCACATTGAGGTTAAGCAGTTTGTCCCAGGTCACAAACTGGCAAGTTGCAGATCAGAATTGGAACATAGGCAATTGAACTCCATGGTATAGCACTTATTGTTGCCACCTTTGCTGCTAGAAATGACATTTACTGTGTACCCCTTTTACCAGCCCCTTCTTATTCTCCCCTAGCCCCCAGCCATGACAAGCAATGCTCTATTCTCTGTTTCTATGAGTTCTATTTATTAAAAAAGTTCCATACATAAATGACACCGTGCAGTACTTGTATTTCTCTGTCTGGCTTATTTCACTTAGGAAAGCCTTCCAGGATCATCACTGTTGTCACAAATAGCAGGGTTTCCTTTTTTATTAAGGCTGAATTATATATCCTACATAATAAAAGGGTAATATACAAATTGACCCTAATGGTGGAACAACAGGGAACAACTGGTCACTATGATGTTCACTAACCACCAGAGGGCAGATGCTCAATGCAGGAGCTGCCCCCTGGTGGTCAGTGCGCTCCAACAGGGGGAGTGCTGCTCAGCCGGAAGCCAGCTCATGGCTGGTCAGTGCAGCAGAAGTGTGGGAGGCTCTCCTGCCTCTGCAGTAGTGCTAAGAATGTCCGACTTACAGTTTAGGCCCACTCCTCGCAGGGAGCAGGCCCAAGCCATTAATCAGACATCCCCCAAGGGCTCCCGGGCTGCCAGAGGGATGTTTGACTGCCAGCTTAGGCCCTATCCCCCCGGAGAGTGCGCCTAAGCTGACAAGTGGACACCCCCAAGGGGTTCTGGACTGCGAGAGGGTGCAGGCCAGGCTGAGGGACACCCCTGAGTGCATGAATTTTTGTGCACCAGGCCTCTAGTGTGTGTGTATCTCTATCTCTATCTCTATCTCTATCTCTATCTCTATCTCTATCTCTATCTCTATATCTATATCTATATCTATATCTATCTATATCTATAGTATTGGTACATTTTGATAATCCATTCATCCATCAACTTAGGTTGTTTCCACATCTTGGTTACTGTGAATACTGTTGCAATGAACATTGGAGTACAGATATCTCTTAGGGATACTGATTTTGTTTCCTTTGGCTATATACCAAGAAGTGGGATTGCAATATCATAAGGTAGTTCCATATTTAATTTCTTGAAACCGCCATTCTCTTTTCCTTTGTGGTTATATAAGTTTATATCTCCACTAACAATGTACAAGAGTTCCCTTTCTCACATCCTGGCCTGCATTTGTTTTCTCTTGTCCTTTAGATAATAGTCATCCTAAGAGGTGTGAGATGAAATCTTGCTGTGGTTTTGTTGCATTTCCCTGAGGATTAGCGAGGATGAGCTTTATTTTTTTTCATGTACCTGTTGGCCACTTGTATGTCATTTGTTGAAGATATTTGCACCTATTTCATCAGGAGCATTGGCCTGTAATTAATTACTTTTCTTGTAGTGTCCTTGTCTGACTGTGATATGCTTCCAGGGAGATGCTGGCAACTTGGTTTTATTTTGGAGAAAGTCAGAAGAAGGTTGGGGAAGCATGCACTGGTTCCCCAAGCTCCAGGGAGTAGAGCAGTCAGCATTGAGATGCATGCTAATTAGAAGCTGGCCCTCCAGTTGCATCTTGTAATGTATGCAGTGGAACTCCTTCCAGGGAACCACTGGGGGGTGGGGACTTTTGCCTGACCCCTTTGTGCTGACCCTGGCAAAAGCCACAGCAAACCCTTGTGCACATGTTAGGAACGCACACTTTGTTTTCTGCAGTCCCATGGAACCCACTTATGCAAGCCTCACTGGTTTTCAGAGCTAGGTGTTCTGTGGACCCAATACTTGAATGGGAGCCTTCAAAGTTGGAGTGCTAGATGTACTGTCCAAACCCTCTTCTCAGTGAGCAACTGGTAATTTGAGGTTTACTGCTGATTGTATAAACCCGTGCTGAAGTCAGGGTGATGGCAAGAGTGCATATCAGTCTTTCCTACACATTTAGATGTGGGTGTTTTCTCTATTGCCTGATATGTAGGAGTCACTCAGCTAGTGTCTGGATTTCTATCAGAGAGAATTTCCCATGTGTAGTTGTACATGCATTGATATGGGAAGGGGAAATGCAGAAGCCTCCAGTATCACCATCTTGGTAAAGACAAACAAATAAACAAACAGAAAATGAAACAAAACGTTATCATCTGCTTCTGAAGATGACTTTAATCTATCTTCACAGCAATATGGTGTAGCGGGTCCCCTTGTATCCATTTCAAGAATGAGAAATCTGAGACTCAGAAAAACTAAAGTAGCTTGCTTAAATGAAGGTTAACAAGGGATGAACCTAGGATTCGATATACCACCTTCCAGCAATTTGAAAATGCACTTTTTTTTCATGTTTACATTACTGACATCAGAGTTCATTTTATGACCATTTTTAGGCAAGACAATCAGGGGGACATACTTCTTGTCATTGCCTTCCAGTGATTAAACTTGCTCATAGCCATTCTCAATGTCATCCCTTCAACTGAGTTATGTGCATTGTTAAAGCTACAGATGTTGAGTGTAATTGCCATCTAAAAGTCTTTAAAGACACTGCATTATGCCATAGTTCAACACTAAAACAAAAAGTTATGATTTAGGCATTTTTTCCCTTCAATGTAGGACATAAAATAATGATGTATTTTACAATATAGACATTTTAATTTGACAGAATTAGACAGGTAGATGTGTATTCAAACCTTCACATTAAGTATAATAATGTTATTCTAGGAATTATTCCTAACAAGCTGATTTTATATACTGTTGTATAAATGCTAGAAGTATATATGTAATTAAATTATTTATAAAAAAAGATGAATAACTCAACAAAAAATACTACATAAATTGTTTGGAGTTATAGAGCATAGAGACCCTTGATGGATACATAAAATACTTTCTAGACCAAGAAAGTTTTATCCTTAGCATTTTGGTTACCTTTTAAATATATTGAAACTAGATCAACCAGTAAGTGGATTTTGGCAATATGCAAAGATGAGGCTATAATACACTTCAACTATTTATTTGCATAAGGACAATAAATCTATGAAAAAAATTTTGTACTGAGAAGACTGTGTTCTTCCTTCTTCTCATAGACCAGGGAATCCAGACACATATCAAATTTTTTTGTATTTAAACAACTTGACCTTAAAAATTAGATATCTGGTATTATTTTAGGCATATTTTTAGCAACAAAAAATATTCACATCAACCATACAAAAGAGATCTTAGATGTAGTAAATAGTTGAAAATCATATGTTGTTTCCCTCTGGCCTCTCTACCTAGAAATTCCATTTATAATATCTCTTATTTTCACATTGCTCTAATGATATCTGTCCTCTACTGATAATTAATCCAGATAATGACATTTCTGAATATGATGCCACATCTCTGGACTCTGAAGTGTGTCCAACAAGCTATTAAAATCCCATTAAAGCTTTATTTACCAGGCTCAAATTAAAAATAAACATTGATTGTACATAAGAGAGAATAATGATCACAATGACCTTGGGATATTCATTCCTCAAAAGCTAAGGACTAAAGTCATGGTGAGCTAAGACTGGAACATTTAGTGAAGGAAATCTAACTAGTATTCCTGGCCACAAAAGCTGGAATATATGTAATTTATTTATCTTTAGCCAATACTAATTTATGAAACAATTAAATGAAACACACTATCAAATTTTTTTTTAATTTTTCTGTTTATTTATATATGAGTTTTTGAAGACATCATGAATATAAATGACATAATACAAACTTTATTATATACAAAAGTGACCTTTATATACTTTTAGCCTCCAACCTTCACTTTGGGATCCTGGTGGGAAGTATTAGCTTAAATCTAGATTGAATCTAGAGCACACAGATGTCATCTGGTGAACTAGTGAAATAAGATCCCAGTGATTTCCACTTTGCAAAAATGGAAGTTATTTCACAACATGATATCAGTTTTGTCTGATACTGGAATTCTATCTTCATCTTAGGGCATTTGGAAACAAATTCACTATTGTGAATCATTGAGTATTTGTTTGCAGAAGGTCTGACTCATCTCTCTGAGAGCTTAGGCCTAAGGGAAGAAATAGCTAACTGTCCTGACTTAATGTAAACACCAAGTCTTGGTACTTCAGAGCATAGCTCACTGGCTATTATCATCTGACAGAGATCAGACAGATCTTATAGTGTAGAAATGTATACTTGAAACCTATATGATCCTATTAGCCAATGTTACCCAAATAAACTCAATAATAAAAAACATGTTCTTTTCTATTCTTGAAGGTGCATAACCAGGTCTTTGAGAAGAAATGATTGCAAGAAAGCACATTGGGTGCTGTTTGATTAAGCCAAGAATTATTTGTGACCCAAGCTTAAAACTTTTGTGATTCATGAGATCTTATCTATACTAATAAAAGGGTAATATGCAAATTGGTCAGGACACCATCACAGTAACGACTGAACAGCAGGCTGCATCGGGCGACAAGACCGGCAGGGGGGTTAGTGAGGGGTGACCAAAGGACTAAATAGCAGGCTGTGTGGGCGACCAGGCTGGCAGGGGGGGTTAGTGAGGGACGACCAAACAACTGAACAGCAGGCTGCATGGGGAAACCAGGCCAGTAGGGGGGTTAATGAGGGATGACCAAATGACTGAACAGTGGCTGCTTGGGGTGACCAGGCCAGCAAAGGGGGGCAGTGAGAGGGGCAGTGAGTGGTGACCAGGCTGGCGGGGGGCAGGGGGAGCAGTTAGGGGCAACTAGGCCAGCGGGAGGGGGGGCAGTAAGGGGAAATCAGGCAGGCAAGCAGGTGAGCAGTTAGGAGCCAGCAGTCCTGGATTGTGAGAGGAATTTCCAACTGCCAGTTTAGGCCCAATCCCTGGGATCAGGCCTAAACGGACAGTTAGACATCCCCCGAGAGGTCCCAGATTGGAGAGGGTGAAGGCTGGGCTGAGGGGACTCCTCCCAAGCACGAATTTCATGCACTGGGCCTCTAGTTACAATATAAAAGGAAAAAATGGACTCTTCCTAGATCTGCCATGAAGTATCATACAACTTTGAGTGCTCAATGGATCCACGGAAAAGCTGAAGATGTTACTCAGATTAGCTAATAAATGGAGCAATAGATGCACCTGCTAGAACAATACAAGGTGGCATCTGCCCCCCTCAAGTGATACTATCCAATGTTTTTTGAGGGTTTTATTATTTTTACCCCAGACTTTACCTGTCTTTTGGTGTAGCTGGAGCAAATGGCATTAATTTGGTCTTTGTTTTCTATTCTCTTGTTAGGGAGGAGAGGTAATGGCCTCAGTTAGGGAAGATAAGGTCTTGAGATTCACAAGCTGGCTGCATGCTGCCCAAAGTGTTTGGACTTGTTTAACTTCCTTATCTCAGTTTCCCCATTCTACTCACCTAGGAATTTTTCTAGCTTCTTACTATCCTGCCACACAACCACTATAAAACCTGAGTTTTGTGTAATGGATCCAGTTATCAATTTAACCAGACTACACTTAGATGCAAATGCTTTAACAAAAATGTCAGGGTCACTATTCTGAAATTTTTTGACCATCAAAATATTAGACAAGTCACACATACAGAATGACCTCAGATTATATATGTGATACACATGAAATCTGCAGTAAATTAGAAGTGATCCCCCTAAAACATCCTATATAATAAAAGCCTAATATGCAAATCGACCAAATGGCAGAATGACCAGTTGCTATGATGTGCACTGCCCAACACAGAAGCTGCCCCCTGGTGGTCATTGCGCTCCCACAGAGGGAATGCCACTCACCCAGAAGCTGAGCTCACAGCTGATGAGTGCAGCTGTGGCGTTAAGGAGTGAGGGATCCTGAACTGCAAGTGGGATGTCCGACTGCTGGCTTAGGCCCATTCCCCTTACTCCCCATCACCCCCATCAGCCCTGATTGCCTGCTAGGCCGAGGGATCCCACTGTGCATGAATTTGTGCACCGGGCCTCTAGTAAATCTATAACTTTGGACTATATTTCTTCTGTGTAACTCCTAAAATATAAAGTTTGAATAGAAAATGTAAACATTATTTCTTTTTTTAATTTTTTTTTGAAAAGGCATACACTCAGGTGATACTTTCTAAAAACTGTTTAATAAAAAATTTTAAGTTGAATTATTAGATTAGGTCTATAAATGAAAAATTATGATTTAAAAGGAATTTATTTATTTATTTATTTATTTATTTTTTTATTGATTTTTCACAGAGAGGAAGGACAGAGAGATAGAGAGCTAGAAACATCGATGAGAGAGAGACATCGACCAGCTGCCTCCTGCACACCCCCCACCAGGGGATGTGCCCGCAACCACTGTACATGCCCTTGACCGGAATCGAACCCGGGACCCTCCAGTCCGCAGACCGACGCTCTATCCACTGAGCCAAACCGGTTTTGGCTAAAAGGAATTTTTAAAAGCCTAGTTACAAATAACTATAACATAGCTTGAAATATAAATTATTATCAAACACTACTAACTTAGTAGGCTAACATTAGGCATTTGAAAGTTAAGAAATTTGAATAGTAAAATATGAAACATTTTTATTTATTAGACATTAAAAGTGAAAAAAATAGTTACTTGATTTCAATGTGTTTATAATCCCTTTCAGTTTAGATATCTCAGTGATTTATTTTTCTTATTCATCTATCATTCCAAAACTTCTATTTTGCTGAATGGAGACAATAGACAGGTGCAAATGTTTCAAAACATTCTTAAAAAATTCTCCATGCATAATTTATTTATATTCTCATGTAATTTATTTATATTCTCAGAATCTGTTGGTCAATAGAAAATGCCAGAGAAAATTTCTTAACTCTTCAGGGATTCTAGTTGTGAAATTAAATTACACAAAAATTGAATAAAATAATAAAAAAAAAACCAAAATCATAATTAAGAAAGTTAACTTTTAAAATACCCCAAATATTTGTCCCAGGTAAAACCATCAAGACTGGGGAAAATAATTTGGTTTGACAATCTATAATAATAAAAGTGTAATATGCTAATTAGACCAGATGTCCTTCTGCATGACCTTCAGGACGAAGCCGGGGCTGGGAGGGAAGTTCAGGTCCCGGATGCCAGAGGGAAGCTGTTGCTGGCAGCTGGGGGAAGGAAGGCCTACTCTTGCACGAATTTCATGCATCCGGCCTCTAGTCTCCTTATAAGATACCTCAAAGTAATGTCACCTGCTCTTAAACCACTTGAGATGTATATCTCTGCTATCAAGAATTCAGAGAAATGGCTTATTTATTTATTTGCTTGTTTATTTTGTATTATAACATTTTTTTAAAGATAGTTAACATTTGAACTCACTGTAGCTTTAATATTCTTGTTCAAATTTTGACTTTTGTTCTTTGATCTCAGTTGAGATGAAAATAGGATCTTTTTTGGCACAAACTCTTTTCCCTGTGCAGCCGTTATAATAATACTCTGTTGTTCCTCTCAAAATCCCTGAGCTTGGTAAGGCTCAGGGAATTCATAGTTTAAAGAAAATAAGTGTATTGTTATGTCAAAGTCCTCCTCAATTTCATCAGACGCAGTAGGCTGAGCCGCCAGCAGGAGTAGGTGAAGAGAAGGCTTTGGCCTTAGGATCTTCTCTGTTCCCATAGGTTTTAGGAAATAATATACAAAGTGAAAATAGGAGAATCCAGGTCAGGATGATGCTCTCAGTAATAATCAAGTTCGTTGAAGGAATTTAGAAAATGTGAGATGCAAGAGAAATACTTCAATAGATCTTTGCTGCAAAATTCTCAGCTTTGCAGGGCTTTAGGGGATAAAGAGAATATAAAATTGTTTTTAAAAATGAGTGAAAAGTCACCATTGAGCAACAGGAAATAAAGAAAATTATTCGGAATATTATTTATACATTTTATGATAAAGAAAAATATAAATTGAATTCAGACCTCAAGGCTGAGCTGAAGCATATAACTAAAGAAATCAAATGCATTTTTATTTACCTTTGCTTTTTAAAACCTAAGTTAATAATGTGGTATATGTATATAGAAAACACAATGTTCAGAGGTGTTTCAGAATCGATGTTTATTTTTATCTTCACAAATATCCTTTGCATTTGTGAAGATTTTAAATGATTGCAATTTTGCAGATGGGAAAACAGTTTAAGTAAATTGGTCAACATTTTTTGAAATCACTTGAAGAGCTGTGACAGATCTAGCACTCAAATACAGATTTTCTGAATTTCAGGCCCAGACTCATCTTTTGTAAAATACTTGGTATAACATATTGCACATTATTAAAAAATAAATCTTTTCAAGGTCCCTAGAGAATGTCTTGTTCAACTTGTTTCATGATCCAAATGAGTAGGTGTACCACCTTGGCCCAAGGTCCTTTGCCATGATTTTGACACCCAATGCAAGTGCACTTATAAAATTGTTTTTTCCATGGGACTCTATGGAGTGTTTTTTTTGTTTGTTTGTTTGTTTTTTTTTGCTTTCACTTTAAGAGATTGAAATGATATTGTATATATACATTGATTGTCTAGGATGTGTCAGATGAATGCAGTATATTGAAAAATAATCTGCATAAATGTGAACCCGCACAATTTAAGTCCACATTGTTCAAGGGTCAACTACACTATGATATAGCCAATGTTTGCATTATTGTCTATTATTTTTTTAAAATGATGCAGAAATGAATACAGATGCAACACAACACTAACATTAGGAAACATGCTTTTTTTTTTGGTGTGGGAAGGCGGGAAAAAGCAGGGAAGTCCCAGAGTACATGTGCTCCAGAGCCATCCTCAGCCTGCAGAGAACATGATGGGGTCAGATGTAACTGGACAGAAGTTGTCATGGGAGCACTTCAGTAGAGAGATGTCCTGTGTCTAAAACACTCTTCCTGTTCATAGAGAAAGGAAGACAGTGCATAGCTGGTACATGTGTGGCAATGGCACTTCCAGGCCCAAGAAGGGACTGACTTAGAAAGGAAGACCCCAAAGCCCAGTTTACCTGCCGGTTCTCTGAGTTAACATCCATCTGCTAAGCCCGCTCTGCACTTAGTTCCAGGAAACACAAAACAAACTAGCATCTATGGCAGCGATTTTCAGCCCATGTGCCGCAATAATCTTTAAAACAGGCATGCCTGACTATTTAATCAGGGGCACTGACCTCTTTGCCCTTAGATCACAGATTGTCAACATTTCCCTTCTCATGGCACACAAAAACTAATTACCAAAATTCTGCAGCACACCAACAAATATATATATATTTTTGCCGATCTGACGAAAAACAGATATAATTTTCATTCATTTACTCTGGCCAGATATTGTTGTGTTGGTCATTGTCATTTTTGAATTTGACATATGATGTAAGGGGGGAAAGGTCAGTGCTCCTGACTAAATAGGTATTAAAGCAGGTTTTAAAAATTCTTGCGGCACACTGGTTGAAAATCGCTGCCTTCGATTGTCCACAGAATTTTAGTAATTAGTTTATGTGTGCCATGAGATGAAAAAGGTTGAAAATCGCTGATCTACGGACGTCTCTGTTTGTCTCTCCACTCATGGTTAGCGTGTAGGGCAATTTTGTTTCACATTCTTCATTAGTAAAAGGAAAGTGTGTTTGCAACAGAGAACAAAGCCTGTGATCCTAACCAGTGCAACATACTAAAGCCTGAACACGATGGTGTGCGGCCAGACCATCTTTCGGGGGTGGGCAGCAGTTTGGGGATTGCAAGCCTGAACATGATGTCACTGAATGGACCTAAGAAAGAGCTACACAAAATGAACTTGGGCTGGCTAGTCGGGGTCAGCCTCACCACACTACATGCTATACACATAATCTGTCATTCAAACTGGAACAATTTTGATAGTTAAAGAGACACTGTTAATATTTAAGCTGGGACAACAAACGGAAATTGGGACAGGACCAAGCAAGTGGGGGCATATAAAGGCTCCAACTCTGAAAGAACACAAGCATCTAAACGCTCGTAAAGAATCTTCCTCTTGATACATCCCGCACCCTTAGGATTCTTTGGTTTGCTTGGAGTGCAAACTCTGTATAAGGATTTGATGGAGATTTGTAAATTATTTTTCTTCCTAGAATCTTAATCTTGAGTATAGTTTCACAGACTAAAAAAAGGCTTGGCTTCCCCAACTCTCCAAACTTCCCTGGGAGAGGCTTCCCTTTAATTTTGATGCTTAGTTTCATTGGAACTGCCCAGAGCAGTAATTCTTGCAATCTCTGGTTGCACAATTTTGTTTTGTTTCTCAAGCTCTGAAGTACCCTGTGAATTTTCAATTCTGCTAAGCAGTTCCTCTTTTTCTTTCTTTCTTCCTTCCTTCCTTCCTTCCTTCCTTCCTTCCTTCCTTCCTTCCTTCCTTCCTTCCTTCCTTCCTTCCTTTCTCTTTCTTTCTTTCTTTCTTTCTTCTTTCTTTCTTTCTTTCTTTCTTTCTTTCTTTCTTTCTTTCTTTCTTTCTTTCTTTCTTTCTTTCTTTCTTTCTTTCTTTCTTTCTTTCTTTCTTTCTTTCTTTCTTTCTTTCTTTCTTTCTTTCTTTCTTTCTTTCTTTCTTTCTTTCTTCCTTTCTTCCTTCCTTCCTTCCTTCCTTCCTTCCTTCCTTCCTTCCTTCCTTCCTTCCTTTCTTTCTTTCTTTCTTTCTTTCTTTCTTTCTTTCTTTCTTTCTTTCTTTCTTTCTTTCTTTCTTTCTTCTTTCTTTCCTTACTTTAGCTAAAGTCAGTGTATGTTGCTGTTACACCAAAGTTTGTTTTTGGGGTGAAATAAATGGAAGGAAATAGGTGCCTATGTCTTCTGACACACTCTGATACACAAATAGTACTATAGGATGGGTGATGACAAGCAATCCACCGAAACACCAAGCGGTTCTAGGGGGTGAGGCTTTGGGTAGAAAATTATTCAAATAAAACTTTTATTAAAAATATTTTTTTATTAATTTCAGAGAGGAAGGGAGAGGGAGATAAAAACATCAATAATGAAGGAGAATTGACTCCTGCACACCCCCAACTGGGGATCAAGCCTTGCCACCTGGGCATGTGCCCTGACCAGGAATGGAACCCTGATCTTCTGGTTCATAGGTTGATGCTCAACCACTGAGCCATACCAGCCGGGCTTCAAATAAAAGTTTTAAAGTATTTGTATAGAATCTCTTAAGCAGGAAAAATCAACAAATGTCCTCTCTGGGAATAATTTTACAGGCCAGATACAAGTCACAAATATTTGAAGACATTTGTTCAAAGTTAAAAATTGAATTATGAAAGAGATGAGCTTCAAGCCCATACTCTGCTCTGGCCTATTTCTTCTGTGCTCTTGTATACACCTTATCATACTTCTTAAAGGAGCCTGCCTTCCGTTTCTAGGTGGTAATGTCAAGCTAATTTGTTCAGCATCTATATCTCATGGGATCAAAAATCAAACCTGGTTATTTTTAGTTGTGGTTATCTACTGTTTAGAAATCCAGTTTTTTTTCAGAACACATGAAAGAAAATTCGGTGAGCTTTTTTCCTCTGTGGTATGCCACATAAAATTTAATACAAATTTTATCAGGAAAGGAGATAAGCTTTCTTACATTCATCCATTTTTCCAAATACTCATTAATCTTTATTAAAAATTAATTAGACATTATCCTAAGAATTTGGTCCAATTTATGAACACATGTTGAGAATAGATTGTAGCAGGGAATGTTTATCCTTCCCAATATGGTTGACCTTCCATTTTTATTTTGAAACTAGAGGCCCAGTGCACAAAAACCTCAGCCCTGCCTTCACCCTCTTGCAGTTTGGGACCCCTCAGGGGATTTCAGACTGCCAGCTTAGGCCTGTTCCCCATGGGGCTGTGGGGAGCAGGCCTAAGCCAGCAGTTGAACATCCCCCAAGGGGTGCTTAGCGCTGCCTTGGAAGCAGGAGAGGCTCCTGCCACCACCACTGCGCTCACCAGCCACCAGCTAGGCTTCTAGTTGAGTGGCGCTCACCCTGTGGGAGTTCACTGACCACTAGGGGGCAGCTCCTGCATTGAGAGTCTGCCCACTGGTGGTCAGTGCGTGTCATAGTGACTGTCATTCTGCCATTTGGTTGATTTGCATATTAACCTTTTATTGTATAGGACTAAAGGCCCGATGCACAGAAATTCATTCCATGGCAGCTTGCCGTGGCCCTCGCAGCCCAGCTTCATCCAGAAGGTCATCCGGAAGGACATCTGGAAGGTTGTTTGGCTGTCCTGTCTAATTAGCATATTATGCTTTTATTATTATAGACTAGAGGCCCAATGCATGAAAATTCGTGCAAGAGTAGTCCTTCCTTCCCCCAGTTGCCGGCACTGGCTTCCCTCTGGCACCCGGAACCTGGGCTGCTTCCCTTCTTCAGCCACCCGCAGGCACCCGGGACCTGGGATGCTTCCCTCGGGCTGCCCACAGGCACCCGGGACCCAGGCTGGCTTTCCTCTGGCCCAGGCTTCATCAGGAAGGACATCGGAATGATGTCTGGTCTACTTAGCATATTACCCTTTTACTATTATAGATTCCTTCTGGGATGGGTATTGGTAAACATGGCTCATTTTCAGGTGCTCTTTCTATGTTCAGATCATGTGCAATATATATATATTTTAAAATATATATTTATTGATTTCAGAGAGGAAGGGAAAGGGATTGAGATAGAAACATCAATGATGAGAGAGAATCATCAAAGAATCATTAACTGGCTGCCTCTTGCATGCCCCCTACTGGGGGTCAAGCCTGCAACCTGGGAATGTGTCCTGATCAAGAATCAACAGTGACCTCCTGGTTCACAGGTTGATGTTCAATCACTGAGCCATGCCAGCTGGAAAAATCACGTGCAATATTAATGAAAAAACACACACCTTACTCTTCTGCTCTCCATGGTGAGTGACTTCTCCTTAATACTGCGGATATCTGGTATTTCCCCACAGTGTACCTGGCTGTGGATGGTAGCTGCTGATACACACACTTGGATGGTTTGAATTTGTTTAATGAAGGTCCTGAACACAAGAAATTTAGTATTTCTCTCTTTTCCCTTTCTCAAGTGAGAGACAGCAAATAAATGTGAACTGTGTTTGCTTTACAAATTGAAACTTGCTCACAAGTGAGCTTTCACAAGGCCTAAAAAGGGGACTATGTTGTGGGGAAGTTGGAAACTCTTATTTTGCTCTCAAATAACCTATATCTCCTGTAGGCCATCTAATGATATAGGAGTTATTTTCTTTAGCTGCTTACTTCATTGTCTTACCACTAAAGTTTAGAATTCCAGTGGGGAACATGATCATATTTCCACATACTATGAAGAATGCTCATTTTAAATTGCAGTGAAGCTATTGGACAAAGTTACAAGTTTGCCATACATAGTTCTGGGTTTTATATACAGCCAAAAATTCTGTATTGGATTACATTAGGAGACATGCTGAACTTTATACACTTTAGGTTTTACCTTGGCAATTTTTGGAAGAATTGGTATAAAAGGTTAACTTCTCACTTACTACATTCTGCTGATCTTTTCAGAGGTACAAATCAAAGTGAAAAATAGACTGGTATGCAATTTGAAAAAGGGGTAAGAAGAATTCAGGGTATCAGCAATACTATCTCATAAATAGAAAGAAAATTAGTTGGATTCCTTAAATTATTTTTAATATCTTTCCTCTAGATTAAAGTTGAAATTGTCAATGAAGCCTTAGCATAGCTGATAAAAATGAGGGTGACAATAATTGAAGAAAAGAATCTGATGACCTCTGTTATTATGTCCACATAAATCAAAACTAATCCATAACAATTTGCTGTTTAGTTGTTTCCTCGGTAATCATTAATTTCCAGAGATTACATGCACAAAACTCAATTTCAGATGTGAGAAGTATTTAAAATATAGGACTAGAGTCTACATTCAAAATGAAATCTCAAACCCGGTATGCTCTTATTTCACATTTGTGAACTTTTATTTTTTTAGGATCATATGCAAATAGGCTTCTCCACATGACCCCATGTAATGGACTAAAATTGACAAGTGTTTTATGCCAAAATTTAGTTTTATGTGTTAAAGCTATTTTAGTACATTAAGAGGCAAAGGTTTTCTTTGTTTTTCTCTGAATAACAGTGATATAACTTTTTATGATCATAAATATAGTTAACATATCTTTAAATTCTTTATAAGAATTTTATAACTACAGGAGTGTATAAAGTTTACTGTGATAATTTTACTGAACTTTAATTAAGGTAGTTACAGAGGTGGGGATCTCAGATTTTACTTATAAATAAGACCTCCAATGTTGATATAAATATCCCGAGCCTCAGAGAAGTTAAATAACTTTCATAATTTCACACATTTTCAAGGGTCACAGCCAGGATCAAATCAATCATATTTACAACATCTAAATAAAACTGCTGTTCACATTTTAATGTGCATTCTTGTGTGTGTGTGTGTGTGTGTGTGTGTGTTCTGAATTGCTATAAGAATATGTAAATGTATATCTTACATTTTACTCTTTACAAGATACTTCATACTTCTATAAATAAATGTTCTTAATAAACCTCATTTTTAGAAGCAGATTGAAATCCCCCTCTTTGATTGAGCCATCCTTTATTCACCTGCATCTCTATGTTCGGTTATTTCTGCATTTTTTCGCTTACAAATAGTATGGTGGTAAGCAGCTCTGCACTTTAAATGTGGTTTGGTTTTCATAGTTAAAGCATATGACTGGATCAACTGGTTAGAATACAACAACATGCTTTAAATGTTTATTATGAAATGGACGATTATGGAAAACACTGAGCTGCCCTCTTGCACCTGATGCAAAATACACGCAATGATGAGCATAACTGAACTGGGAAGAAAGCAAGAGAAATCCCAGAGCTAAATTGACTACAGGTCATGAGACAGGTTGATCACTGAGAACTTATGTTAGTGGCTGTCCTGAATGCCAGTCCCTGGTAGCCAACAGGAGAGGTTTCATGGATTGTACACACAGAAAGGGAGAAAGCTGAGGCCCCTTACAAGGTAGGACGCTGAGAAAAGCATTTCTCTCTCTCGCTCTCTCTGCGGGGGCCTGATGCGGCAGGGGCCAGACATGGCGGGGATCTCCCTTTTCTGCGTCCCACACAGAAAGAGAGATGAACGAACCAGTTCTAAATGGAGGTGGCCAGGGATTGAGAAAATAATAGAAATAAAGAAAACAAGACACAGAAATAGATTCATGAAGCTGGGAGCCTGGGTGGATCTTTCTGTGCCTGGCTGAGGCCACAGAACCAATCCAGACTGCAAAGCTGAGGCTTTATTTATAATCAGGGACAAACAAGGCAATTGACAATGTTCTTGTAAGTTTCACTTGTTTTGGCAGCACTTGCTGCCCCTCCCACAGCCCACTAGCTACCCAGGAAAGATCTAGGGATCAGTTACAGGATCAAGCTTAATTACGCTTAGAGGACTGTGCCCTTCCAAGCTTGGGGTTTGTTTGTGACTTTGCCAGCAGGTCAGTCGGAGGCTTAACCCTATAACCGCTTCCTACATCTCTCTTTAAGATCAGGTCACAGATTGAGATCTGTATGCCTCACCTGGCCAAAGACTGTACAACATTTCTATGACTCTGTGTTATATCAGAGAGAGAGAGAGAGAGAGAGAGAGAGAGAGAGAGAGAGAGAGAGAGAGTGTTGTTGCTGAGAATTTCTAACCATCAGCTGATCCTCATAAGGGTTTTGAAAGCAGGATTCACACTACTTGTGTGGCCCAAACACTTAAGCTGATATTTAAAATTGGTTTAGAATTGCCTGTGTCCCCAAGGAATCCAGCAGAGTCAAAGCTTACGAGCTTTTTTTTGCAGGAAGTACCTTATAACTAGGCTTAAAGAAATACTTAAAGAAAAATTTTCATAGACTAGGAGCTCAAAAAGAAATAATATCACACCACAGAAAACAAGCCACGATAGAGAAGTATTAGTAATGAATAATTATGTCCTGCCAAGTCTAATACATTGGAATGACCAAGTGCAGACTATAAAATAAGTATGTTTAGTGTGTTTAAAAAAGGGAAATCAAAATATAATTAAGGAATAAAATACTGTACAATATGGCCAGGCAGACTAGGAAAAAGATTTACCTTTAGGAGTGGCTCAAAAGTAAAACTTTTTAAAGTGAAAAGTGTGGTAAATAAGATAAAAAATTCAATGGAGTGGTTAAACAATCTGAAAAAAAGCTGAAGGGAGAATGATTACATTAGAAATAGTCATAATAAAATACCTCAAATGCAGGAAGACCAAAAAAAAGGGAAATTTGAGATCCTAAATTATCTAAGATGTAGTAAATATAAAAAATAAATGCAAAACACACACATATCTGAGTACCAAAAAGACATAACAAATACGTAGTGTAATAAAACACTGAAGATTGGACCAGGCATGATTCTTGACCAAAGTAGAATATATTATAATTGTTCCTCTAAAAATTTGGAAATAAAACTAAGAGAGTTAAAAGTTGCTCTCTCTTGCTTTCCAGAACATAGAAATGTAAATTTGGAAAATGTTGACAGGCATTGCCTACCTTGTAAAATAAATAAACTATTGTCTTAAACATGCTACTAATTGATCTAAACTTCAGCTCATTCAAATATAAAATTAGGGTAACAATGAACTTCATGACTCTTAAAAGCAAATTAACAAGATAGGAATATAAATTACTTGCTCTATGACATTACACTTTACAAACACATTACACTTGTGAGGCTTAATTGACTTTCTTTATTAATCATTTTCATGTTAGAGATTATAATGTAGGAGATACAGTCAGAGATACAGCCAGAGACAGAGGGGTGTTTCTGAGTTTCTTAGGGCTATCCAGACCTTTGGTTTCTGAGGACAATGAATCCTGTCCTCTTTAATTTAATTTAATTTTTGAGTTTTTGTTACCTATTATAGGTATGCCCCAGTTATAGAGTAATGTTATGATGAATATACCTTTAACTTCCCTGTGGCACATGATGTATTAGTAAGGGAAATTCAATCTGCACTAATAAAAGAGAAAGATGCAAAATTGACCATACCTCCATGACGCCCACCAGCCAATCAGGAATGAGTATGCAAATTAACCCAATAAGGATGATGGGTTTATTTTTATATGCAGGTGCCAAGTGGCCAGGGGACTAGTGCCACCAAGTGGCCTGGGTCCCAGAGATGGGCACCAAGTCCACAGCCTCCCAGGATCATCACTGGCCCCGGGAGGTGAGGGCGGCTGTGCCAAGCCACGCCCACAGGCTCCCGGGACCATCGCCAGCCCGGGAGGTGAGGGGTGCTGTGCCTAGCCATGCCTGCAGGTTCCTGGGACCATTGCTGGCCCCAGCATGCAAGGATTGCCATGCCAAGCAAAGACTGAAGGCTCTGGCCGGAGCGAAAATGGAAGGCAGTGGCCAGAGCGAAGGCCTGGGTCCAAGGTGCTGGAGGAAAACTGGTGCCAGCAGCCAGGGGAAGGAAGGCCTATTGCACGAATCTTCATGCAATGGGCCTCTAGTATCTAAATAAAAACACTGGGTGCTCAAAAAAATAAGTTTCATCTCTGTGCTTCACCCAAATCCAGAGTTGTTTTACAGTCTGGTAGGTCCAGAGGACTGACTCAGGGTGGCAGCACCACTGGGCACCACCAAACTTTCAGCTTAGAGTCACTGGCCAGGCATCTTCACCGTCTTGGCTGTGGCCCACCATCAGGCTGAATCCTAGGTTAGCTAATGGAAGCACTAATCCACCCTCTTCCCATTCCCTTCTTCAAGATTCCAAGTCTGACTTGCTAAAAAGCCCTTTAAATTTAATATAGAGCTCAACCACTTACTTAGCAAAGGATGAATAAATGAAAATTAAACAGGATTCTGAAATCTTCATTGACATGTTGTGTTTTCATCAGTGCTGCCTAGTAAAAGAGAACACATAAGTCAGAAAGTCCATAGTCAGTTCAGAAAAAATAAGAGCATGTTTCATTGGTGATCAGAAGCACTATAAGGTGTGAGGAAAACCAAACACAGTTCCCATTAAAGCTATTTTTCATCCATTCACTGTGGCAAGTGTTGAAGTGTACCTTTATTGACACATAAAAAAGCTATTGTAGACTGTTATGACACGTAATTTCTTGCTGCCTTTTTTTTTTAATGACTTTCCTAAGACAATATGATATAAATTGCTAGTAGCATAAAACATATTTTCAGCAATAGATAAAAGCAGATTCTTGGCTGCAGATATTTCAACACCTGCTTTGGGCAGAATACACTGAATTTTGTGCTGTCTATTATGTTTCAAGTAATGCTATTTCTGTTTCTCTTTTGGAAACTAAAATACTAGTATCTTAATTTTTCAGGCATCAATATTAGTTTAATAAGTCAGACACAATTGCAAAACTTGCTAACAAGGTCCACAAGTCTTTAATAAAGCAGCAAAAGCAGCAACTCAAAGCCTAATGAAGTTTTTGAACTTTGTTATATTATAAATCATCAACTCTTCTTAAAATCTAAGTCAATAAAAAGAGGAAGATATTTTTTCTCATTAGTTGATTTGCAATAAATTTAAGGTCTAAGATTTCTATATGAAAATAATGCCATAAAATAGAATTATATTCTTAAGAAGCCATACTTTATTCATGAGTATCATTAATAAGGAATACCAAGTGCTAGATATTAAGCTAATTTCTAGAGCCATAAGGAGAAATAGTTCAACATCACAGATCTTTAAAGGGATCAGGCAATGCATCCAATGGAAGAAGTGTTACAGGTAAGATAGAGTACTCAGTAGGGTGTTGAGAACGGGTGGGGTGGCATCAGAGGACACTTCCCAGGGCAATGTCTGAACTGGTTGTCAGAACTCCCTCCTGTGGTTTTAGAGAGAGCCCTAACGACAAAGGCTCAGGACTGAGAGAGAACCTGGTGGTGTCTGGGACTTCAAATACTTCTTCCTGATTTGATATGGATGTGAGGGAGAGCAGATAGATGAGGCCTGTGGTGGAGCACACTCTGCCCCATATTAAAGAGATCAGATTTATCACAAAGCTACACAGAAAGGCTTTGATGTAGGAAACAGATATGTCTGATTTGTGATCCACTCTGGCAATAATATCAAGAGTAGATTGGGGTTGGGTTGGAGGGTAACAGATATTATGTTAATTGGGGCAACCAATATAAGTACCCTGACTGAAGTGGATATAAAATGCCAGTAGTGCTAGAATTTTTCTATCTAGTTTAAGTCAGCTCCCCAACCATATTTAATAAATTGAATACATTGAATAATTTATAAACAATAAATGGAATATCAAGTAGATATGGTATGGATAATGCAGATCAACAATACTAGTACATATATTTATGAAAATATATTCCTTTTAGTCCAAGGGTAGAGTATCACTTTGCCAAAACTTAGTACTATGAAAAAGCAAAGCTACTATTCATTAGTCCATGACAACCAAATAGCTGTGTGATTAATTCTTTTAAAATATTTATTTTGCCTTTCTTTAATTCTGACCCCAAAAGGTATGAGTAGGGGGCTCTTATTCCTTTCATAACAATGAAGAAACAGATATATAGATGGGTGTGACTTTCCAAGACTTCATAGCACATCCTAGAATGAAAACCACATCTGTCTGACATCAGGGACTATGCTATCAATCTATGAAATATGCCCCTTCTCCTAATTAATTTATTTGAAATTCTCTGCACACTGTTACAGCGAACTCCAAAGTAAAGTTGCAATCACTAAAGCAGGTAAGACTTCCATTAACCAAGTGATGAGATTCCAGTTCGTGTCAAGGTTTTAGGCAGTAGACGCAGACTTGGCTGCAGGTGGCAAGGCTGCACATTTGTAGCTTAATGACCAAGGAGAGCTGATGAGCAGCCATGGTGACAGTCACTGCTATGAGGGAAAGGGAGAGGAATGAGGACAGATTGCTGTGAGGGGAGAGCAGAAGTTGGAAGCACTAATACCATCAATATTAATGCCAGTCACAATGTGAGCTCAGTGCCAGGGAGGCTGGTGAAGGAGGCACCCGTGAGAGGCTAATAGCCACATCCGATCATCAAAGGGCAGATGTTAAATGTGATTCAGATGAAAAGTGAGAGGAAGTGCTGACGGAGGGTGTAGCTGAAGAGATAGGCAGATACACATGGTGGAAATTGTCAGACTAAGTGTCATCACGGAGAAAAGCAGA
This sequence comes from Eptesicus fuscus, assembly GCF_027574615.1. Classification (NCBI taxonomy): domain Eukaryota; kingdom Metazoa; phylum Chordata; class Mammalia; order Chiroptera; family Vespertilionidae; genus Eptesicus; species Eptesicus fuscus. The sequence continues at coordinate 15,339,945 of NC_072477.1, read as the reverse complement.
ACACTGTGGGGAGGGGACTCGTATATTCCTCAAAATCCACCATTTTAGCTTTTAGTCCAAGCGAGCGGCAAGCAAAACAAAATATTTAGCCATTTAAACATATTCATCTTCCTTAATAATTAAATCAAAAGTCAAAGCAAGAGGTTTCTTCCACACAAAAAGCTTATGGCATTAGGATAGATGCAGTTTCTCCAAAAACACCTTATGGAGTGAAGGAAGAATAGAGTGACAAAAACAACTCAGCACTGCAGTTCTTTATTTCTTTTGTTTGGATCCATATATCTACAGCTCTGCTGACATATGGTGCCTGTTCTCATCTCCCTTTGAGCATCTGTGTTGTGTTGCTAAGGTATGTTCTAAGGCCAGCAAGAACTTCTCATTGGTGCAAGATGAAGTAGGAATCACTAATTCAGGGATTTTAGATTCATATTGCTTCTTGTAGTTGGCCTATTAATACAAAAGATCCCTATTTCAAAGAATGCAAAGAGTATGCAATAGTGTGCCTGAAAGCATAAAAGTGCATCTAACTGTCATCTTCTCTGTCAACTTCAGTGGCGTGAAGAATCTTCCATAGCAGCTAGCATCACTACTCGGTAATCTATATCCTACCTAATAATAGAGTAATATGCAAATTGACCGTGCCTTCGCTACTCCCACAAGCCACGCCCACCAGGCATGCCCACCAGGAAACCATGGATCGCAGGCAACTGGGGGCCGGCTCCTGCGATCCATGGCAGGGACGCTGGGTGTGGTATTGGGCACCAGCGGGGAGCCTGCGACGGATCGCAGGCAACCAGGGGTCGGCTCCTGCGATCCATGGCAGGGAAGCTGGGGTGCAGCTGAGCCCAACAAATATTTAACTTTTTGTAATATGTCAGTCACTAGTGAGATCACTTTAATGTGAAGACATTGGTCTAAATAAATCTAATAATCCTGTGAGATTTATAGGGAACAGAGGTTAACAAGGCAGACTGAGCTCAAAACTAGGTTTCAGAGTTACTGAAATCTTGTTCTTCCATTAGTATTTCCTTTATTGCTTTATCTACAAACATTTTGTATGAAAGACCAGTATTCTTACCTTCACTACTTTTAATTGTATGCCCTTTTTTCCCTTCTGTATTCCATCATGTGATATTTGCTCAGTTCTTCACTTTTCTGATTCACAGGTCTCCTCTCTTATTATTTAACTCAAATAAATCTGATCCAAATCCAGTTGTAGAAAGAAAGCAGTTATTCTTATGCTGGGCATCACAATATGAGATGTGTTCTTAACTTTCTATTCTCAGTCTCAGTACAGTTCCCTTCAATATGGAGGTTAATTTAACTTTTGGCTATTTGATTGTGAATAACTGAGATGGTCATTTTCCTTTTGCTTCTAAAATGACTTGCCTCAGCTAGATACTCACTAGCAGCTACAAGTACACATCAGACATCTAAAGACATTTATTTGCCTGGGAGGATGATCCACGTTATTATAGCAACACTAGAGGCCCTGTGCATGAAATTCATGCATGGGTAGGGTCTCTAGGCCTGGCTGGCAATCAGGGCCAATTGGGGCCTTCTGGCTGCCAGCGAGGGCCTTTCTTCCAGCTGCAGGCCAGGGCCTTCCTTCATTCCATGCTGTACCCTGGTGGTCAGTGCATGTCATAGCAAGCAATCAAACTCCTGGTCTCCTGGTCGAACTCCCGAGGGGACACTTTGCATATTAGCCTTTTATATATATACTAGGGGCCTGGTGCACAAAATTTGTGCTCTGGGGTGGGGAGGTCTCTCAGCCCAACCTGCCCCCCTCTCACATACTGGGAGGCCTCAGGGGATTTCCTACTGATGGCTTAGGCCCGATCCCCACGGGAAGCACTCCCTTTGTGGGAGGCAACCGGGCTGGTCAGGGGAAGGCACCAGCCCCATCACCCTGCTGCTGCAGCCACTGCCAGTCACCACAGCCACCAAGGTGTTTTCGTCAACACAACTCCAGTCCCTTCACCAAGAAAAAATGACAACTTTCTTTAGGCATTTTCAAGATGTGTCTTTCATAGGATATGCATTTCTTTCTTTCTTTCTTTTTTTTTATCCTCACCTAAGGATATGTTTCCATTGACTTTTAGAGAATGTGGAAGAGAAAGGGAAAGACAGAGAGAAACATCAAAGTGAGAGGAACACTTTGATTGGTTGCTTCCTGCATGAGCCCTGATCTGGGCCCCGGCCAGGGAGGAGCCTGCAACCTAGGTACATGCTCTTGATCAGAATCAACCCAGACCCTGCTGTGGGCAGGCCAAGGCTCTATCCACTGAGTCAAACTGGCTAGGACAGGATATGACATTTCTTAGCCCTCCAGCAGCGGACCTTCCATTTTTTCTCCAGAAGTGTGGTGGAAAAACCCTAGATCACCTTTTTGGATTCTTATTACCCAAGTTACTAAGAATATTACCGGTGGCATACAGGAAGCTTAGCCAATGGGCAGTCAGAAAAGGTGTTTCCTCTATAGTTCACAACAATCATTGGCTGTTGAGGACAATTAGCCTTTTATTATATAGGATATACACTGAGTGGCCAGATTATTATGTGTTCAGAGATCATAATAATCTGGCCACTCAGTGTATCTTTTAAGCTATCTTCCTTCATCTTATACAAATGATTCAAGATTCCTCTTAAAATTCTCACAATGGTCAGGACTAAGACATATATGTAGGCATAATACACACACATATATTTATCACACATATTTAAACACACCCCTACCCAATTTCTTTCTATTATCTATCTATCTATCATCTATCATCATCTAGCTTTCATCTAGATATATTCTATTTAAAACTCTGAGTTTATATCAATACCACCTAATTCAATCTAGCATTTATGAGGTTTCTATCTTCTCCTATTTCTATATCCCTTCTCCCAAAATGAGAAATTTGTCACTTATTGACCTTAATATTTTTACAAAATGTTTTCAAACATTCTTGTAAGTGTCTCTCATCAAGGTGGGCTGCTTTGAAGAAATTATATGGACACACATCACTGCAGGTTGCTTTCTTGACTCTGATGCCACTGAACATGCTGAACCTTCTAAATCCACCCCAGCCCTCTGATGCCACTCATCGGAATAGCCACACTGACAGAGTACTAGCAAGCACTGGCGCAGGGGAACAGGGTGTACATTCATTTATCAGACACCTATATTTAATATCAACCAGATGTCATAGTGTTTCAAAATGAAAATACATTGAGGCACAATTTAGATTGTATCTTAGCTTCCTGTTTTTTCCCTCAAAACATACAAGTTAGAAAGGAAAAAAGTTTGAATGACAAATAAGGTTTTTAAATATGTTCTCCAATATCAAAAAGAAGCAGGAGAAAAAGAAAATCAGTACTTTTCCATGCATATTTCCTACAAATAGTTTAAAAATATATAGTTTGAATTTTACATGGTCAGCTAGATGTTTACAACAGAGAAAAAGATGCTTGTTTTATTTTTTTCTTTAACTTTTCATCTTTAGACTGTTTGGTTCTGTAAGATAACACTATCATTTCTCCCCAAAATTATAGTAACTTCAAGATAATATCTCTTATTCCAAATATCAGGCTTTTTTGATGCACTTAGAGGAAGGCCTTTGAACTGAGCATTTCAATGCCTTAATGGAACAAATCACCTTTGCTTATTTCCACAGTTACTTCTATTTAAGCTTTATTTTACTCATCCCCTCACCGAACTCAAAAAATTCCATTTTGTCAGTAGATGTGCACTTCAATTCCCAAAGAGATAAATGCAAGGTTTACCTAGTTATCAATTCAGCACTGATCTTTGAACTTGAAACATCACAAGAATATTCTAATTCTATAGAAACATTTTAAAGTATCTCCAACACATATTCTCAAATATAGACTTTTTTTTTTCTGTGCCTAAAGTTTCCTACCCCCTCCCTGCTCAATTTTTTTCTTCAATGAAAAATATGCTTAGCTTCAAAAGCACATATAACATAAATATCTTTTGGCTTCAAAGAGAAATGAAAGGCAGCAGAGCATGGTATAGTCTTAAGGTTCTGTCTGGGCTTAAAATTATGTATGGGGAAGCAGACTATTTTTACATCTAAAATTGAACGAAGTTCATAGCATTGGGTTATCTCAGGCTTTGTACATATTTTCACAAAGAAGGTGACATCTGTATGTTAGCACAAAATATGAAGTTATTCAAGATTGAGCTATTAGACGCTTGGCAATGGTGGCAGAGGAAAGTGGTTGTTCAAGCCCTTCCACACGTGATAATTATAAGAACCAGACTAATTTTTAAAATTCACTATTTAAAGGAACTTGGAAGTATCCCCAAAATGACAGAAGCCAGAAGAGAGTTTACTCTTGAAAAGTTACAATAGAAGGAAAGCTTATTAGTCCCATAAAATACATACTTTAATTCCAATCCTTAAGAATAGTGCGAAAAAAATTAGCTAGAATGCAAAAAATAGAAAATCAAATGGAATACTAAAGAAACATCTGATTGACAGAAAACTAAAGCAGGAAAGAAAAAAAACAGAGAAACAATGAAAAGAGAAATAAAATGGAAAACTAGTAGTGGAATGGCATATCAAACAATATTTCTATTTAATATAAATCCATGAAACACCTGTTAGAACTGTGTTAAAAATCCTATATAATAAAGAGGTAATATGCAAATTCACCATCGCACCCTCGCACAATATGGCCACCCCCATGTGGTCACAAGATGGCCATGCCCATATGGTCACAAGATGGCCACTCCCATGTCATCACAAGATGGCTGTCACAAGATGGCTGGCAAGGGAGGGCAGTTAGGGCCAACCAGGCTGGCAGGGGAGGGAAATTAGGGGTGACCAGGCTGGAAGGGGAGGGCAGTTGGGGGTGACTGGGCTTGCAAGGGAGGGCAGTTAGGGATGACCAGGCAGGCAGAGGAGTGGTTAGGGGGTGATCAAGCTGGCAAACAGAAGTGGTTAGGGGCAATCAGGCAGGTGTGTGGTTGGAAGCCAGCAGTCCCTGATTGTGAGAGGGATGTCCGACATCTCCAAAGGGGTCCCAGATTGGAGACGGTGCAGGCTGAGCTGAGGGACACACCCCACAGTGCACAAGTTTTGTGCACTGGGCCTCTAGTAATACTGTAAGTGAAGTACAAGGTGCAAGCTGGTGAGCCATAATTCAACAACAGTCAGGGAATGGAAAGGAGAGAGAGGATTTAACTACAAAAAGCATCAGGAAACTTTGGGGAGTGATCAAAAGGTTCTGTGTTGTGATCATGGCTGTGGTTTATACTAGTGTGTGTTTATTAAACTCATTGAATTCTGCCCTTTAAATGGTGCCATTTATTATATCTGAGTTATAATTCATTACATTTGTTTTAAAAATAAATGGGACACAAGGAAAGTAAAACAGTTCAATTATTAGTAATGAGAACACTGATTATTTATTCTGGAGTCAAGCCACTGCTAGTGAAATATGTATTGTTGGGGAGAGGGCATTTAAGGCAGAGGGGAAAGAAGCCTTAATTTATTGAGCAACTGCTACGGGATGGGAAATTTACTCAATTGCCACAAGGGTGCTGTTCTAACATGGGTGCTTTTCCCATATTAAAAATGAGGAAACTGATCAGTAAAACAATCCCACAGTAAAATCCCACAGAATTGAAAATGTCTTAAGTTGCTCAGATTTGAAAGATAATACTCTCAACTACCCCTAACCCTTCTTTGTTGCCTACTGTTCATTGGAATAGTTTGTGAAAGTACTAATGAAAACAGCTTTCAATAACTTATTTAATTAGTAAAATGCCTAGTATAACACAAATGGATGATAGATTTTAACTTTAGAAAGCAAAGAGTAATCAAAGGCTTGGATTGACTGATTGATTTTAATCCAATGTTAAAATCTGTTATTGTTGCTGGGAGTCTTATGCTGGTCAATGTTTAACAACCAGTTTGACAGAAAGAGCCAAAGAAAAGCCCTAGTTTGTAGACTCTGATGATTTCCCTGGTATGAATATTCCCAGAATGGCCAATTTTAAAGCTCTAATATAAACACTGAATTGGGAAGGAAGGCGCTCAGTCGGCGCTCCCTGGCCCATGCCAGTCAGTTCCAATGCACCACTGCTTTTAGCTTATTTAACAAAAAGGATGAATTGAGATTTTTAAAGTTTATTTACTTTCACAGCTTTTTTGTTAATAGCAAATTTCTTTGGCAGGTGTTAGAGTAAGTTTAGTTCCATGGCACTCATTAATAGAATGAAAACTCATTAGCAGGTTTATGTTACTCACAAGAGGGAAATTTCCTGATAACAAATAGAGTTTAGTGCATCAGCAATATAGGTGACTTCCACCTTCAAAACACATCCTTTTATGTAATGGCATGCTTATAAAAAGAACTTCTGGTCTTCCTAGATTCATTTTCTCTTACAGTTCATTTTCAGTCTTTCAGAAAATCCTAATGGCTTTATCTTTTAATACTCACTTCACCATTCTCACCACACTCACTTCTACTTTCATCTTGGGACAAACCACCTCCTGGAGAATGGCAATAGTCACCTAACCTTCTCTCTCCTTCCACCCCTGTCCTCTTATTGTCCATTCTAAATGTAGTCACCAACATGACAGGTCTTGGACCTAAATCCCATATTGATAATGCTTAACTCAAGTCCTTTTGATGGTTCTGTAATGCATTCATGGTTGAAGCAAAGTCTTTACAGTGTCCTACACCAGTGACCTACATAACAAGTGCACCTGTTTCCCTCTAACTTTATCTCCTACTAGAGGCCTGGTGCACAAAATTTGTGCACTTGTGGGGGGTGGGGGTCCCTCAGCCCAGCCTGGACCCTCTCACAGTCTGGGAGCCCTTAGGGGATGTCCCACTGACAGCTTAGGCCTGCTCCCCGGAGAGCAAGCCTAAGCCAGCAGTCCGACATCCTTAGCACTGCCACAGAGAAGGGAGAGACTCCCGCCACTGCCACTGCACTCACCATCCATGAGCCCAGCTTCTGGCTGAGCTACGCTCCCCCTGTGGGAGCACACTGACCACAAGGGGGTAGCTCCTGCATTGATTGCAGGTCAGAGTGACCGGTCGTTCTGCTGCTCAGTCAATTTGCATATTAGCCTTTTATTATATAAGATTACTGGTCCCCCTCATATACTTCCCCAGTCACTTCATCCCCTAGGGTCTTTAATACTCTCTGTGTTATACTGTTTCCTCTGTTTGCATCTCTCTTCTCACAGATTTCCATATAGATCACACATTCATTTCCCTATTGTTTTGGCTCAAATCACCTTCTCAGTGAAGTCTTCCCTCAAATCTCTTTAAAATTGAACACTATCTCTCTATTGCTATGCTGGCCCTGCCCTCTGCACTCACTTGCCTCCTTTCCTGTCTTATTTTTGTTCACAACACTTAGGGCCTTCTAATAACTATAAAATTTACTCATGTATTATATTAACTGTGCCCTACTTCTTCACTGCAATGTTAGCTCAATAAGGGTGGGGTCTTTTGTCTGTGCAGAATACCTAGAACAGGGGTCCTCAAACTTTTTAAACAGGGGGCCAGTTCACTGTCCCTCAGACCGTTGGATGGTCAGACTATAGTTTAAAAATAACTATGAACAAGTTCCTATGCACACTGCACATATCTTATTTTGAAGTAAAAAAACAAAACGGCAAAAACACTCGCATGTGGCCCATGGGCCGTAGTTTGAGGACGCCTGACCTAGAACAATATCACAGATGCTGGATATCATTTCTTAAATGAGTAAATTGAAATGTTGTATTAAAATCACAATGTAGTTAGGAACGTATCTGATTATAGTTCCTTTCTTGTTTCATATTAGATAATTGATTTTCTGTCTAAGAAAAAAGTTTCCTAATGGGAAATGTTTAATGGAAGCAGTTTGACCAAGAAGAGAAAGATCAACTCATACTTCTATTGCTGGAAATGAAACAAAAGAGGAATTATAAACATCTGAGTGGTTACCATAGGACTTAGTACATGCTACAAATAATTAAGACTCTCTGTATGCTTAAATATTCTCTGAGACCTTTAAATAGCTTATTCTCTATTTGTTGATTTCATCCAACTTCTAGTGTAAATATTTCATTAACAGATATTTCTTGAAAACCAATTCATGTGGCTGTGGGCTCGATACCTGGGGTTTAACAGGATATGTCACATGATGGGTTAATAAGTTTGAGAAACATTAGAGAAAACATGCAAATCACATGAAAATGAATAACACACTTAGTATCATCTAGTAAGTGAAGAGTTTGAAACATGAATGGAATAGTGCATGGTAGTTTGGAAGTTGAAAAGCCTCAGCAACAGAGTAATAAAAGTTCTCTTGATGACCTGTGACACTTGGGGAAAGCGCCACAGATCAGGTGGGTTATACTGGCCTTTAGCCACTTCCTGTACCACATGACACAGCCAGAAGGAAATCCGCCTTGATAAAATCCTGCACTGTCACGGTTAGTCTTCTCTGAGGATTAGTGACTGATTTCATAACAAGGGATCTCATATATTGCATCTATTATTTTACTTAAAAGAAATATTTTATTTGTAACATCATAGAAACAAGACCATAATCACTTGAGAATGAATATATCCCCCCTTCCAAGTGAGGAATATTTTCACTTTATTTTATATAGACAACTAGAGTCCTGGATTATTAAATTCATGTGTGGGTACATTCCCTAGGCCTGGCCTGCAATCAGGGCCATCTTCCCTGGCTGCCCGCAGCCAGCCCTGACCCCTGCCACCCATCCCCGGTTCCCTGTTCGCCATCGGGAGATCAGAGCCTGTTGGATGGGGGGAGGAACCGAGAGGTCAGCCATTCCCGCCTGCTCACCAGCCCTGTCCCCACCATGGGTCGCCCTCTGTGTGTGGGGTGACCAGCGGGACAGGGGCCTTGGCCTGGCACCACCTGCATCCCCTTCCACCTACCCCCTGTTCCCCATTACATAAGGCAATGGGAGCCTGCTGGCCAGGGAAAGGGACTGAGAGGTAGTCAGTGCGCCTCATAGTGACTGGTCGAGCGGTGGTTCTGGTTGTTCTGTTAGGGTCAATTTGCATATTACCCTTTTATTATGTTGGATTATATAAAACAGACTTCAAGGAAGACTGGGCAATACTGTACATTTATGTAACTCCAGGTGCTTTCATTCACATGATATTCCATGAAAATGTCACCCCTTTCAGAATAACCTCAAATGTAAACAGAGTCCTCAGGGAACAACTGCTGAGTGGGTTCCTGATGGAAATGGATTTCTTCAGAATGAGTGACAACTCCTTGTGAGTAAAGCTAAGTTCTACAGTTGAGTATCAGTCAGGATTCATCTGGTAGGAGATGTATATTATGAGATTTATAGTAATATATCAGCTACACACTTGTGGGGTATGGTTAGGGAAATACATATCAAATTTCTAAGGCAAGCTAAATAAATGGAAGAGGAGGTTGAATCAGAGTGCTATTCAGAACAATCCCTTGCTTTGAATTCAACCTGAATGGCCAACATGCAAATGCCTGTGAAACATCAATGAACACACAGCTTCAACTTCTATAAAAGCCCAGAGAGATTGTCTATCTAATCCCTAATATTATGTGTTCTGCAATAAAATTATACTCCCTCCAAAGCAATTACACTCCCTCCAATCAATATTACATTTCCCAGGAAGGACAATATTTAAAGGAGGAAGGTTTCAACTTTATTAACTAGTGAGGGCTTTCTGTACTACCCTCATTGATCTAAACCACATGGGGGGAAGGGAGTGTACATCTGTTATTTTCTTAAATTGTTGTATTAGTTAGGGTTCTCCAGAGAAACAGAACCAATAAGTATATGAATATTTATTATAGGAATTGGCTTACACACTTATGCAGGCCTAGAAGTTCTATAATTCTCTCTACAAGTTGGAGAACCAGGAGAGCTGCTGGTGTAATTCCAATCGAATGTGAACACCAGACAACCAGGGGAAACAATGGTGTGACTTCACAGTCCAAGGTCAAAGGCTTAAGAACCTGGGGGCCACTGTATAAATGCCAGAGTCAGGAGGAATGCGAACCAGGAGTTCTTGGAGGGCAAGAAAAGATGGGCATCCAAGCTCAAGGAAAGAGAGGAAATTCACCCTTCCTTTGCCTTTTTAGCCCCCGAAGCATTGATTGATGCCTACCCACATTGTTGAGGGCAGACCTCCTTACTTAGTCTCTGAATCAGATGCTAATCCCTTCCTGAAACACCCTCACAGACACACCCAGAAATAGTGTTTTACCATCTCTCTGGGCATCCCTTAGCCCCATCAAGTTGACACATAACATTAGCCATCACAATTGTCAGTCCCTGTCCCGTGTTTCCAGCAGTTTATGTATAATTGGTCCATAGCAGGAGCCAGGTTTGACCTTTTCATAATAACAACCACAGATCAGAGCAGGGAAGGTCAGCGTGGCACTGAAGCAAAATAACAGCATCCCTTCGGGGGAGCGGGGGGAGCGGGGTGGTCTTCTTTTATCTTGATTTTGGAAATCTGCTTTTACTTCCATTTATACCTGTGGTGTAAATGTGTAAGATTTTTGCCTTAGATTTTCTGGATTCTTATGTAAAGCAATAAAACCCACGCAATAATGTTTTTAAGTAGTGTTTGTTACAAGGCAAGTGATATTTGTATATAAAACAACTCAGGGAAGGAAGTATGAAACTCCTTGCTGGGGAAATGCAGTGCAGTTAATGACTAGCTATTAATTAACAGTCCCAGGGACCCACCAGGTTGCAGCAGCCAAGGGTTAGCCTTTCTGGGAATAACTAGTTTCAAGCATTAATTGCTATTATAATCTGTTTCCGCCAGTTCAAAAGAGACCATTGGTTACTACAGTAACAGAAATAATAGCTACCTATTCAATTGGCTAAATCCTATAATAATTTCAGGGAGTTAGATTTTACATGCTATTTTGTTAAAGATCTAGTTACTCATTTTCCAAAAAGAGACATCCAAGACTAGAAGAGATGTTGTCTCTACGTTTGTTGAGAAACAGGTTATTTAAGTCACTGCTAAAAAATGCTACAGAATGCAAATTCCTCTCCATGTGTAAGGGATGATGATGATGGTCATGATGATGATGATGATTATCTGAATGACAGAAAAGTTTTTGCAGAGTAGCAAGGGAAACTTTCAAATGGAACCAATCAATTTGGTTGTAACCACACAAATTAACATGCAGATTGATTTTGCTGATGGCCAGCATAATATTAGCCTTTTAATAATTTAAATATTTAGGCTGAAAAGACCAGCAACTCATATTGAGAAATTTCATCATACAATAGAACTACAACTGTGTATGTTGAGTGGTCTGAGGTATAGGCTTTTCCAAATGGAAGTTGAAAATAAATGAACAAAATGGAAATCAAAGTAACAGGATGCATTTGTTTCATTCTGCAAAAAAGACATGTTCTGAGTTAAAAGTTGCTCTTAATTTACCCAAATTTGCTTTTATAAAATGTACTTATACTACTGACAACATCAAGACAGTGGTTATGTATAATTCTGTCACTAATAGGTCCAAGAGGGGTCTGTGCTAGAGAATTTTTCTATTTACCTGAAGCCTCTTTATTAGTGTGTGTGTGTGAGAGAGAGAGAGAGGGGGGTGTGTGTGTAAGAGAGACAGAAACAGAGACAGAAAGGATTAAGGAACATCCAGATATGAAGAAGGTATAGACAACCTTAGTTAAAGAATAAATTGCTAAGAATTCATGAGGCAAGAGTTCAAAGAAGAGTTCTGCCCAGGAAATGCAGAAGGAAATAATTTTTGAGAGTTATTCTTGTTAAATACCTGCATTGCCAAGTACAAAGTTGAAACTCATAGGTCATGGTATATAAATAGCAAATCTTAATTTACAAAGTTAAATTGTTTCAATGAAAATGCTTAAATATAGTTGGGAATGTCCACCATGGATAATACATTGCCTAACATGGTTATCTCTCCTGAAAAATTAGAAACCTTCTCACTGACATCCAAATGAAATATATATATGTATCACCCATCTTTTGTCTCTGATATGTTTGCATAGATTCTGTCATCTCCTCATCTCTCAAGCTCCAATGAGACATCCCTTAAATTAAAACCAATATCAACATGTTTTATATAACAAAAGCTGTGGTGTCTTTACATTTGGTTGTCACTTTATGTTTTTACACTTTCAAATTAAACTAATCTAATTTCATTCTGGCAACCACTATAGAGTTAAATAAAGCTGGCATTCCCATAGGAATAAGATAATGCTTTATAGATAATATAATATAGGAACCTTTTACCTTATAATTTTTTCCTGATTATCCTTAGTGAACCCAATTAATTTTATTTATTTATTTTTAAATTTTCATATTTTTAATATATATATTTAATTCAGAGAGGAAGGGAGAGGGAGAGAGAGAAGAAATAGAAACTACAATGATGAGAGAGAATCATTGACTGGCTTCCTTCTGCACACCCCCCACTGAGGATCGAGCCTACAACCCGGGCATGTGCCTTTGACCAGAATCAAACCTGGGACCCCTCAGTCCACAGGATGATACTCTATCCACTGAGTCAAACCTGCTATAGCTATTCAATTATGTATTAATATTATTTTCTAGAATTATGTCCTTGCAAAATTACCTCAGCATATAGATAGAAATGATAGATTAATAAAAATAGACAGCAAATATAGAAATAATTCAAATTTTGAAAGGAGTTCAAAATTAACTTTTTTATTTTAACTAGTAAAAATAATAATTTATACAAATTAATTTTCCCAATGCAATTTAGATATAAAGCACTTGTGTTTTCAGATGATGTTTGGGGTAGGTGAAGCTGATGTTGGTAAAACAAAACAGGGGAGAATATTTGGATTTACATAGTGTTTTTTGCTTTGGTTTACATCATTTATTGACATAACAACTTCCAATGCTAGCTAGAGCTTGCACTCTGCCTTGCAGCAATTTTTTTAATCAGATAAAATTCTGGAGGGTGATTCATTACACTTGAAAAAGGATGACTTATGACAAGATATCAGTGATGGCTAGACAATACAGGGAAAAGCTATGATCCTTGTTGTGATCCTAGATTCAACATGAATCTCAGTGATATGTTTTAATGTCTTGCATTACACAGAACATGAAAAATGGGTATTGGTACTGAGGAAGTAAAGCTGCAACACAGTCCCAATATAATAGAGATTAATAAAAACAAGAGAAGAATATTCAGATGCTTGGAACTTTTAATTTTCATCAAATATTAATTTTCATAATACAATTCAGGGACCCTTTAAAAAGTAAATTAGATTTTATTCCACCTAGACTTTTGCACTTAAATACATAGCTACCCTATATAATGAAAGCCTAATATGCAAATCGATCAAATGGTGGAATGACCGGCTGAATGACTGGTCGCTATGACATGCACTGGCCACCAGGGGGCAGACACTCAATGCAGACACCCTCAGGCTCCAGGCCAGCCAAGGCAGGTGCCAGAAGGGGGCCCACCCGAACACCCTGCCAATCGCCCCACAGAAGGAGTCGACTGGCGGTGGCGGCAGGGAGCAGGACCGGCAAGCGGGTAGCTCCAGGCTGGCCAAGGTGGGTACAGCGGGGTTTCCCGGTCACCCCACTGGTCACCCCACAGATTGGCCCTGATCACTGGCCAGGCCTAGGGACCATACCCATGCATGAATTTCGTGTACCAGGCCTCTAGTGTATATATAAAAAAGTTGTCAAGGTGGTTATTCCTCTCACAAGTATTTGAATTGTATGCTAAAGAAATAGAGTTTCAGCAATAGATCTTAGATGATACTCTATTCATTAGAATCTATAGACTTTGAGTTAGACCTCTGCTTGAGTCAACACATTAGAAAATATACACAAAATATTACTTCAAGGAGTATGTATCTTTGGAAGATCAAAAAAACATAAACAAATAGCCAGGCCAAAAGTTTGCATATTTTCTCTGTTGGTTCTCCATGAGGCCATTTCTTTTTCACCCGAGGAGTCTTTTGATTAATATGAATTGGTTTTATTATGGTGTCACCATGGTACCATAGTACCATGCTACCTAGGCATAAAAACGTGTTTCTGAATGGCTGCCTGATTCTGGAACTCTATTAATCATTTTCTCATTTACCCATTCAACAAGAAACGAGGGCCTTTTTCATGCTAGCAATTACTTAGAGACTGGAGCACTGAGATTAATAAAATTCCATTTTGCTTGAGAAGCATTAATGGGCATTAAAACAGGGCAGGGGCTCGTCACAATGAAATGTCACAAATGCTAATGCCATGAGGTAATACATGTATTTATATATACAAATACAGGTAACTATACTTATACACACAAATATAATAGAATAAATGTGCTAATTATAGTTATGTTACATACTGGTTACAATTTCTTAAAAATGTAACACACAAAAGTTTGATGTTTGCTTAAAGACATTCTCAGGTGTTCTCAGGGTTCTGGTTATCTCACAATTTCTTTTTTCTTTTTTATTATTTTATTATTAATATTATTATTATTATTATTATTATTATTATTAATTTTACATATGTGTCCTTATTCCCCCATTACCCCCCACCCCCCACTCATGCCCCACCCCCCTGTTGTCTGTGTCTATTGATTAGGCTCATATGCATGCCCACAAGTCCCTTGGTTGATCAGACTGTCAAACCTCAGAGGGAAGGTAGGGGAGGGTGGAGGTAAAGGGGAGAGATCAACCAAAGGACTTGTATGCATGCATATAAGCCTAACCAGTGGTCACGGACAACAGGGGGTGGTGGCATGCGTGGGGAAGGGTTTGGGATGGGAATGGGGGGATGAGGAGAAATATGTAATACCTTAATCAATAAAGAAATTTTTAAAAAGTGTTCAGTGTTTACCTTTTAGGAAAATTTACTGTGACCACACTAAAATAGTCCTCAACACATGGACCCACTAGTCACCCATTCTTTCATTGTCCTGTTTTATGTCTTTGCTGTTGGAACTAGAACGAAATACTTACTTATACATATTCTTTATCTTCCTATAGAATATAAATCTATGAAGGCAGACACTTTTCCTTTTTTATTGATGCATCTGCTGTGCATAGAAGACAGTGCTACATGGTAGATGTTCTGTAATTACTTGTTGGATGTAAGGTTGGATGAGTGTGATGAAATGAGCTTATTTAGAGTCCTGGGAAGTGTCCCACCAGATCCTGTCTGTTGTCAATTTATTTATTTCTGTCTTCCATGCTTTTCATTGATGTGGAAGTACCTGCTTTTTAATCATCACCCCATTGATTGGCATATATGGATTCATATTCAAACTTAGTCTACTTTTTCTTAGGCAATATACGTATTATGATTAACAATGCATGATGGAAGAATGTCTGACAATTTTGTCATTTTTTAACTTCGACAATAAACAGTAACAAAAAGTTTTAGTAACAAAAAGGAGAGACGGGGCAGTTTTTCACTTATGACTCAATAGGGTTTGGAAATTCAAAATTCAATGTTCCAATTTCAAATTCTGACCTTTTTTGGACTTCCATTAATTTTGTCAGTGATAGTCTCATGCAGAATGAATTTTGCTACATGATTTTAGATGAACACTTCAAATATCTGTATACATTCCAAACTGGTATTTATTCAGTAGAATTAAAAGAACACACTTGCCTAAGGGCAATCCCTTAGGGAACTGTTTGGATTTTGGTTAGGAAATGTAGAAGGCATCATTGCAGTAAAATCATCAGATAGATTTCCTTTTTTGATTGTATCTCCAGTCTTTACTGAATGTGCAGCTGGGCAGTCACTCCTCTAGGCTGCTGGTAGACCTTAAACTCACAGCTCCATCTTGTTCCTCCATATTTTCTATACATCAAAATGGCCCACAATTTTTCTTTTTCTTCCTTCCATTTTCAACTTAACAAACTACTCATCTGCAAATAATTGTACAGAGGAAGCCAAAGTACTGCTTCTAAAAAAGAAACTATTTAGGTTGCCTGCAACTGCCTGCTCTTGTTATCTTTTCCTGCTCTGCTCCTGTTCTTTATATAAATACATGGTAGACTCCTGTGACTAAATTAATGGGGGAAAACATGTGGAATTGGAGATCAAAAAGTACAAAAACTAAATATAATTTATGATTGAAATCATAGTTTAAAAATTATAGAGCCCTCAATTAAATAAACATATTTTAAAATAAAGATATAAATATTCCTGTTGATACATACATTTTAATTAATTAAAATGGTCAGTGCTCAACCATTGAGCCATGCCAGCCAGGCTTGCCCATGGCTCTTAAAAGCAATTTTTATATCATTCGAAAGAAATATAACCAAAGTAAAAAAAAATAACCATCCTAGGGAATAGAAGTATTGTAATATATCTGTATACCCAAATCAGTTTACCAGTATATATGTTCATAATCCTTTATTGGAAGTCTATATGTATTTTAGAACAAATTTAACTAAAAAGCAAGTGTATAACTCTTATTTTTGGATTTTTATTGTTTGAGTTTTGATTTTTATATGGCATTTAAAATGTGTTCATTATACACTTCGTTATTGAATATATATGTCTTTACAGGCAGATTTAATGATATTTCAATATTCCATTTTCTAAAACTGAGATCTACTACCTATTGACTTGCTAGTATCATCCTCATTTTGAATGAATCTGTTCAAGCTGTAAAAACGTGGCATAATTTAGGCAAAACATTTCTACTGCTTAATGATGATACCATTGTACTGCAAAAAGATATATTTTCCTAATACATTCAAATGTATCAAATAAATAAAGCTATATTGAACAGTGTTATAGAAATTATAACAAGTGATGGTAAATAATTTTGGCTGATAAAGGAGAATAGTTTCATGCTAGCCTTATTAAAAAAATAATAAAATGTAATTTTTATGTCAAGTGAGGAAGGTGAAGCCTGTCACTTAACAGTAAAGAGCTATAAAAATGTTTCTTTTATTTTTCTATTGAATACAAAAAAATATTACACTAGAAACATAATTGGAGAAAGTCATGGTTTTGCCATAAGGGATAAATAAAATATGCAAGAGTCTTTAAGAATGGCTACATTGGCCCTAACCAGTTTGGCTCAGTGCATAGAACGTTGGCCTGCAGACTCAAGGGTCCCAGGTTCGATTCTAGTCAAGGGCATGTACCTTGGTTGCAGGCACATACCCAGTAGGGAGTATGCAGGAGGCACCTGATCGATGTTTCTCTCTCATGGATGTTTCTAACTCTCTTCCTCTCTGTAAAAAATCAATAAAATATATTTTAAAAATAAAATAAAATAAGAATGGCTACATTGTCTTTGATTCATTTTTATTTTTATTTTTGTTTTTTATTGTTGACACTATTACAGATGCCCTCCATTTTCCCCACCCTTTGCTCACCTCCACCCAGCCCTCCCTCCCCTCGCCTTTGCCACACTGTCTGTGTCCGTGAGCTCGGCATATATGTTCTTTGGCTAATCTATTCAACTTCTTTATCCAGTGCCCCTCACACCATTTCCTCTAAGAGCTGTCATTCTGTTCCATGTATCCATGCCTCTGGGTCTATTTTATTCATCAGTTTATTTTGTTTACTAGATTCCACATAGTATAAGTGAGATCATATGGTATTTGTCTTCCTCTGACTGCCTTACTTCCCTTAGCATAATAATCTCCAGGTCCACCCATGCTATTGCAAAGGGAAAGAGTTGCTTCTTTTTTACAACTGCATAGTATTCCACTCTGTAAATGTACCACAGCTTTTTTATCCACTCATCTTCTGATGGGCACTTGTGCTTTTTACTGATCTTGAGTATTGTGAATATGCTGCTATTTTTAAAGTAACTTTTAATGGGATGGAAGAAAGAAAACCTGGCTCTCTGAAAGAATGTTCAAGAAGCTGGAAAACATACCAGCTGGAACTGAATTAGAGTAAAAATAGGACAAAATATTTGGCAAAATTTAATAAAATGCATTGTATCTTTAAGCCTATAAAACAAGCCTTGACAACCATTCTGCTGTTGTGTGTGTGTGTGTGTGTGTGTGTGTGTGTGTGTGTGTGTGTGTGTGCATGTGTTCCTGTTCATACATATGTGATTTCCATAAATTAAAGACAGGTCAGGGGTGAGATTCTGTGATGTTTTTGTATTTATATTATTATTCAAGTCCTAGAAAAGCTGGAAAATAATTTCAGTGACCCAATAAGTTCATCCATCTCTCTCTCTCTCTCTTTCTCTCTCTCTCTCTCTCTCTCTCTCTCTCTCTCTCTCTCTCTCTCTCTCTCTCTTTCTCTTTCTCTCTCTCCCTGTGTTTCTCCACTATATCAGAATTCCCAGTATTCCTGGTCACAGTCTGGAAAAGCTTTCAAGAAATACTTACTTTGAAAGACTCAGAATAAAATCCCCAAATGAATCTATCATTTCTGGTAGTAGAAATAGCTTCTTGTAAATGATGAGTTCCTATGAATTACCTATAGGTACATCTCTGTAAACATGATTTCCTTTCTGTGTGACTTAAGTTATTTTATGAGCACATAAATAGGAATGACACTCTTTTGAAGCATATTTCTTCTCTAAACTGAGTTGCATATGTTTAGAAAAGAACACCCAGGGTATATGACAGTTGTGATAGGAATGTTCATGTTTTAATATTCACAGCAATGAAGTTTATAGGAAAGAGCGTCACATTTTCCCTTTGCTCATGTTACCAAAAGGACAGCTGAAAATACCTTAGTGATATATGTTTTGGCATCAGAAAACCAACTGAGAGTCTTTGGAAATTTTGTAACTCAGCGTAGAACCACTTCAGTAGCCTAGAAGGTGACCTCGCACTCTCTTTTGATTCTGAAAACCTACACACAGACACACACAAGCAATAAAAATATCCCTGGCATTGCATTTGCCATATCTGTAATGCTATACTCATAATCCTCCATTAGAGGGCAGTGCAGCTATTATCATTCTGACATGCCAGGTTTTGATCAAATTTCCTGATGTTAGTATAGCATATAAAAAGCATACATTAATTTAAAATCAATTGCATGCATTTGTTTTAAAAGCACTCAGCTTGTACCTGATGGTTAATAGATGTGAAATGCTTGGAGCCTTGATGCACACGGAGTAGTGAACATAATGAATTTGGCAGATTAAAAAAAAATGTGTGTGTGGCAGGGGGGAGGTCTTAGACAAATATGAACTAAATTCTTTCATTTGCCTTGATACCTTAAGGGGAAAAATTAGAAATAATGGAAAAGCATGATGAACAAGCTAGTAGGTATAGGTATTCGTTTACATTTAAATGAAAAATAGCTCATAAGAGAAGAAAGAAGGATACTTTTAAAATAGTTTCCAGCTTCTCGTTTGAAATGCAAAAGAACAATTTGCTGTATGTTATTTAAGTGGATGACTCTTGTTGGCTTGGTCCTTCTTAAAGATTTGTTTCTATTTACCTTGGCAATGAAAAGTTGAAACACGGGAGAGGCTGTGCAAAGACTTCTCCAATGAGACCTAGCCTTCTTGAATGTCATACCAACTGGGGCGGGGGTGGGGGGGGGCGGGGAGAAAGAGCCTGGGTGACTTGAACACCCTTCACAAAGGAGAAGGGGACAGAATGGAACCAAGCAATATGTTAGGACATTATTCCCTTTCACTGGCAAAACTTAAAAGCATACATTTATAAACATAAGGCTCCCGAAATAAAAACATCCTTTCGTTCTATTTCCTGCAGTGACAAGAGATATATATTCTAGATTGTAGACAGAGCTGCCTTGGAGATAAATCGTCTGATTTCAGCATCTCAGCAGTGAATAATAGATTCCCCTCGGAAGCACATAATTAAAAAATGACATTTCTCCTACTTTGTGCCAACTCAGGACCGCTGCTGCCCCTGGCTTCCGGGCCTGAGAGAACCTCCCTGCAGGGCACAACCAGATTTTGCATTATTCAGTGGGACAATATAAGGTTGCATTAAGACAAAAAATGTTCATTCAGGGGAACAGAGAACTTTATTATATTCCTCCCTACAAATTGCTCTTTTTGGTTTCCTTCTTCTTTTTAATCCTGCCAATGAGAAAAGAATATGAATGATGGGATTAGGACATTCACTTTTTACAAATTAGCAAAATGAAAGAAAGCATATGGGACTAGCAGAATAAATTAAGTGCCTAATTTTAGCACTTGTTTTTTTTTTTCTCTGAGCAGAGATTCAGATTCAGTCAAAGATGAGGCTGAATGCAATGCAAGAAATATGTATATCTTTTATACCAGGGAAATAATGCTTGTATGGATTTTTCCCCCCTGGGGTTTCCTGAAAGGCAAGTGAGTGCAGGCTGAACAATTGCCCTTTATGAGCCCATCAGTTCACTGTATGTATCTAAAAAGTGTGTCTGCTGGGGAAGCCTCCAATTAACAGTGACTAAAATGTAAATGGATTTTTAAACATCGCATATGTGGTATTTAGTGAACCAGGGCTAGTGATAGATCTCTTGTCCTATTTTAGTTGCTTAAATAACAGCCAGTATTTTGCAGGTGCATTTATATTAAGAAATAAAAGCACAAATAAGAATATTCCTTCTTTAAAATGACATAAGATTCCTTAAACAGATCATCTCAATTTTGGAATTTCTACCCTCAGTCCAGGTTTTCAACCCTAGCATCAACAATTTATTGCTGCAGGACCAGGAACCATTCGCTGCACCTTTCTGAGATTCAATGTTTTTGTGTAAAGTAGTGTGTTATCTGGACTGGACAGCCATCCCCGTTAGACTTATAAAGAATACGTCAGCTGCTGTGTGGTAAACTGTCTGTCTACCACTAAATGCTAAAAAATATAAAGGAAGATGATTATAGATTTACTATAAGTATTACTTTGCAACTTTTCTGTAAACCTAAAATAATTTTTAAAAATCCACAAAAATAATATCACAATGATGCAGGCACTTCATTATTTAGTGCTTAATTGAAAAAAAAAAGTGAAAATGTTTAGAAAAATCTTAAGGCTAAAGGTGACAAGTTTTTAATATATGTTGAAAAAGCAATCTAATTTTCAGTGATGACCCTGGTTATATAATTTAATTACTATTATAAGACCAAGGAAGTGGACTTCATGCTTTATCACAACTTGTTAAGGTTGGTATAATTTTTCTCCTCATTTTAGAGAGGGGTCTATCAGCAATGAGAGGACTAAACTATTTGTCAAAGCACAGAGTCAAACTGTGTTTTCTACATATTAAAGAAGCTTTTATTTATTAGTACCTAATAAGATTATTACTTTGCATACATTATGTCTAAGTCTCATGATACCACTGCAGAAATTTCTAATATTACAGTTGTGACTTAGGAAACTAAATTCAGAGAGGCTAGATATTAATATTAGGTAACTTAAATGAGTGTATTTACACTTCTTCTGTTCCTTATGATTGTCACTATTTCATGGGAGGCCATATGGCTGATTCACAGTGAACTATATCTAAGAGTGGTTAGAATTTTTTTTTTTACCATGAGTTTTTTATTAAAATGAAAACATATAGATGTCTGTATAGTCATATATACATATATATATGTAAATTTACATATATATATACATATATATGTAAATTCTGTACAGTAGCTAGAAGTAGGTAGCATTATTTCCAATAAGGCAGAAAAAAACAGACACACACATAGACTCACACACTTATACATACACACAAGTAATGCAAGACAACTAAACAAATGTAGAATACCCAAAATGTTTGCTCTTCACTTTTTTCCCCTATAAATTCCTTTCCATATGTAAGGTGGAGCAAAAGTAAGTTTACAATTGTTCATATGACGATTAACACAATAACTAATAAATAATAATACAAGAATAAAGTCTGTATTTTGCATACTTACAACTATAAACCTCCTTTTGCCCCACCCTGTATGTTTGGTATATGTTGTGGTGACAAGCAACATGCTGGCCATAAAGTAATTGCTAATTCATGTAACAGGACAAAGTCTGAGTCTTGAGCGCTGTTCGTTTTGAGGAGTCAAACTTCTCCTGTCTTTTCCGGTGCACTTGTGTGCCTATTGGTTAACAATTTATTTGCATGAAGATCTAGTTGAGACTCCTCTGAAGGAACAAGAGGAGCAGACAGAGAAGCTTAGAGAAGCATCAGGGCCTCTATTATCAATGTGAAAAGGGATTTGGAATAGAGCATTCAGTTTAGTATTCTCTAGATCCGTGGTCGGCAAACTGCGGCTCACCAGCCACATGCGGCTCTTTGGCCCCTTGAGTGTGGCTCTTCCACAAAATACCACGGCCTGGGCGAGTCTATGTTGAAGAAGTGGCGTTAGAAGAAGTTTAAGTTTAAAAAATTTGGCTCTCAAAAGAAATTTCAATCGTTGTCCTGTTGATATTTGGTTCTGTTGACTAATGAGTTTGCCGACCACTGCTCTAGATGTATCCTCTAAAGAGGGGGAATCATATTTGGCACCAGGTCTGGGAGGACTAAGGAAGAAACAATGTTAAGGAAAGATTAATAAATTGCTTCACTCCGAAGTGCAAAATAACAGGAAAGGGAGTGAGTCGCCTTCTTACATCATCTGCCTAGCACACCACATGCTTGTTCCTCTGAGGCTCAGGGCCTGCCATGAATGCTGATATCTTGGTCTGGAGAGGTCTGGGAGCACCTGGATGTGCCTGGGGCAAGGTCTCAATGCAAGTGCCAGCGACTGCTGTGAAGCACCCTCCACAAGATTGGGGACCATGGAGGCCCTTCTAAGAAAGACTACCTCAGATGATCTGAGGAAGAGAGGGAGGACGTGGGAGTCAACATGTGATAGAGGCTACAGGCCTTTCCATGAGGCGACAATACCCCTGGAGATCCCCCAAAACACTGAGTGAAATTGCATAGAAGAGTTTCCGGGAGAATCTTTTAAGTTAGCTGTGGGGGAAAGTATAACAGAATAAGTTTACTTATGCTTAATCTATCCACCCATACCATGGCCTGGGAAAACAAGGAGATAACAAACCCTGAGTTGCCAATCTTTCATTTAGAAGGGAAAAATATGTCTAAAAATGTTTTTTAAGTAAATAAACATAAGTCAATTTATTCAACAAGTTAAGGTATGCTAAGTGGTTGTTGTTTTTTTTAAATGACCCCCAAGAGATCTATTGGTTTAAATTAAAAATAAATTATAAAAACAGGTTTAAGAGGGGCATAGTTTGGCCAAGCAGCTGTCTTCTGGGTAATTATCCAGAGCCCAAATCTGACTGCATGTGCAGTTTAAATAATATCTTCTTTCATGTGCAGTTTCCATAATATCCTGGAGGTTGCCCCCTTCCTGATAGCCAGAGGGGGAAAAAATGGATTGCACGTGGAAGGATTTTATAGGCCAAGTCTGTAAGTGACCCATATCCCTCCAATCTGCCTTCCACTGGTCAGAAAACACTCCCAGTGACACAGTAAATTCTGAGGTCTGGTGAATGGCATATATGAGCCCAAGAAGAAGAAACTATAGTTTTGTCAAGTAGCCTTACTCAATAAGCATTTTTTAAATTAGTTTTTTTTTTAATATACTCTATTAAGCACTGTGAGGGACAAACACTCTAAGGCCTGCAAATAGTAAGCATTCAATAAATCATTGTGAATCAACAAATGAGTCACATCTTCCAAAATGTTTCAAGAGGGCATGAATATCAATAGATTTATTCTCTGCTCCATTCCCAACATCTGGTCCAGTGCATGGAATTTGGAATTAGAACCATTTTTATAAAGATTGCCTTCTCAATTCATTTAAGCTCCTATTCACTCAATTTGTAGGAATATGTCAATTTTATAGTTGTTGTGAGAATTAAAATACTATATATACATATATATATATATATATATATATATATATATATATATAGATATATAGAGAGAGAGAGAGAGAGAGAGAGAGAGAGAGAGAGAGTCTGACACATAATAGGCCCCCAGTAAATAAAACATGCATCATTTAGCATCGGAAGACTATATGGGAAGAATAGATTGGAGAAAACCATCATTTATTCAAAGGGAGAATTCTCTCTGCCCAGAAAGAAAGAAATGAATGGGTCAGCCTAGTCTATGAGTGAATCAAGAGCACATATAGAAAAAAAAAATCAACTAATAGATGGCCTGCACTTCAAAGACTGGGAAATTGGAATCAATCCAAAATGAAGCTAAAGAAACTAGAACCAAAATGAGTAAAGATCTAAGCAACAAACTGAAAAGAACATTGTACAAGAAATGTCCATAAATCTTAAGGAATTTTTCTGGTTCAGAGAAAGCAAGTGATCAACAAAGAAGAAGATAGGTAGTGAAGATTTTTCTTTGATAAAGACAGCTGTGCTGGCATAAAATCAAAAATAATACTTTCTCTTCAGGATAATAAAAAAGAGTGATGGAGAAGATTTGCAGAAAACACAGGTACAACTAGAAGAAGTGGGAGTGTAGATTTTGAAATGGATTAATCTTAGGTCTAAATAACTGATCAAAAACTAAACATTATATGACCTTGACTGAACCTTCAGAAAACTCTAGAATTCATCAGTAAGAAGTCAAAGTATTATAGTGAATAGTTTAAGAAAGGTTTGTTATTAGTTCATGTATATTTAAAAAATATATTTTCATTGATTTCAGAGAGGAAGGAAGAGAGAGAGAAAGAAACATCAACGATGAGAAAGAATCATTGATAGACTGCCTCCTGCATGCCCCACACTGGGAATTGAGCCCCCAACCAGGGCATATGCCCTGACTGAGAATTGAACTGTGACCTCCTGGTTCACAGGTCGACACTCAATCATTGAGTCATGCTGGCAAGGCCATGTATATTTTAATCTTTTGAGATGCTTTTCTTTAAAGAACATTGTGGTCAGAAAATGTCCTTTAAATGTATTTCCTGATTTTAAGTTTCATACCTCCTATCTTCTAGTGCCGTGCTTGTGTATTTTAATATTTTCATGGATCACATTCTAGATATTCTTCTGCCTGATAGGAAGTGGTCTTATATTGATAGATCTTTAAATTCATTTGATTATAGAATGATGCTTATAGTGTTTTTCTTATCTTCTTCCTTTTCCACATTTCCACCATCATCGGTACCTTGAATCAAGTTAGTTCTCTGCCAGTCATTGGCTGATGTTTTTCCCATATCAGCTCCATCAATGTTCACAACCAAAGGGAGGGGCAAGTATTTTACTGAAAAGAAAATTAAGTCTCACAGACATTCACTATCTGACCCTGGGTGACATTATAGCTGACAAATGGTTGTATTGGGATTTTAGTTTAGTTCAGTCCAAAGCCCTGTTTCTTAACATTTTCTTTCAGTGAAGAAGACAGAGAGGAAAACCAACATCGAGGAGCAGTGGCAAGGAGGTCAGTAAAATGTCACAGAGGTGATAGGGATATAAGAGAGGAAAGATAAATTTTCTTCTACTCTCCTGAGTTTGTAGCTGAAAACCTTATAATAAAAGGGAGATTAAAAAGAGAAAAATAAGCAGAATTTCATTAACATGTATGTATCAGGTACACATGGAAGATATCCAAGGAAATTTGGTAACTCCTGGAATTAGCTTAGAATTCAGGACTGCATATTATCTTAATAGGGAAAGGGAATGGGGGAATACAGGCCTCTTAAGGCAGAGGAAATAACTTTTAGGAAAAATAAAGAACAGATGACCCTGGATGCCCTTAGAAGAACAGATGGGAGGTACAATTGTGTGGGTGTGATGTCAACTTTTGGTCTACTCTCCTGTGATGAGTCAATTGTCTCTAGTTGATGAGACTGCTAGGGAGGGAATGACAATTGAGTTCCTTTTGGAGTGTCTGTCTTTAGGTAGATATGGGGAGTTCAGAGAGTCCCTCCTTACATTTGCTGGTTTTCAAGTGCCCCAGATCAAAATAGTTATTATGCCAAAGCAGCATATTTTGGGGAGGTATGTCCTTCTACCCTTCAGAGGCATGCTCAGATGAAAGGAAGGTGATTTAGGATAATGTTGACTGTGAGCTACCTTGGATGCTTCCTCCTAGAAGGAATGAAAATGACAAAAGAATGTGAGTGGAGAAGTTCATGTCATATTCTCCAGAGGCAGGAGTGAGACACAGAATTGGAAGAACACAGGCTGCATGGAAATTACTGTCTCATCACCAAACCATGCGCAAGAACTGAAAGCATTCTGTGCCACACATTTTATTAGCACATAATAGGTAGGAAAACATGTTTCCATCTACTGCGTTGATACTTAAGGCTGTATGCTGCTTCCTTCTCTCGAAATAACATACTTCATCATTTGACTGATGGTCATATTAGTAAGTGGAATCAAGAACGCCTGGAGATGGTGCTATTCAGAGCTATTTCCACATTGCCATCTGGAATCCTACTCTTTTGGCTTTTGTTCTGTTTCTGCTATATTATGTCCAGGCCTTGAGAAGCTTTAAATTCCCTCAGCAGATTGGAGCCAAAGCCAGCATCAATTTAGCACCGTAGTTCATTCACACTGGCTCATGCTCTTTTTAACAATTTCTCCATACCTTTCTGGGGGTACAATTGCTTTTCTTTTAAGGAGGAATTAAATTTCTGAAACCTGTGTCTAATTGTGGGCTGTAAAGTAGCTATGGCTTACTTCTCTCTGCATAGAAAGAGTACCGGCCAGATGTATAATATGGAGGCCCGGGGAAGGCTTGTTCAGCAATGGTGGGCTACTGCTGACCACAAAGATGTAGGGAACCCAGCCACAGCCATACAACTTCTGGATGAGACAAATATCTTTGCTCAATAGGGTTTCTGCTGAGATGACATTTCTGCAAACCAAATGGGCTCGGGTTCCCTGGAAACTAATGGGGTCTTTGAGAAGCCAGAAAAATAAAGGCTTTTAATGGAGTAAGAGTCATAAATGCTGTATGGCATATGGAATACATTGTGAAGAAGTAATCATGAGACTAGAAGCCATGGATTTAATAAGACTCCATTTGCACCACACACACAAACAGAATTAGGAATAAATCCTATATGAGGGGACAGGCAAAGTAGCACAGGAGTATATACCCTATGTTACTTTTATTTATTTTTTATAAAAGGATGAATAAATGGTATTCTATGCACTTAACTCTAACAAACAAATGCATATTGTAATATAAGCATAATGCTTGAATAACAATGTGTAAGCTCACTGGTCATGTGATACTATATTTAGAAATTTTGCTTTATCATCTAGATAATGCATGCCTTCATAGCTCAATGTAATTTCTTTAATCTCTATTTGTAGCATTGGAGCCGAGGAGAACTAGCAACATTTGAAAGCTGGTATTTTTCTCTGTGCGTGTCTTTAATTTAATTTTGTGTTTCACTCAGCATGTGTATATGTAGAGTGATCCATTTAACTCTCAGCTTCTCCAACATGCTCTCTATATTCTTGTGTTTGGATATCTTAAACTATGGGCGAAGGCTTAGGTCTAATACTACATGAGCTTCCTTTCAATGGAAAAAATGTGGTGGTGGTGGTGTTCCATGTGAAACCCCAAATTTTGAAGAAAATATTAGCTTTAAATCTGAAAGTACTGGTATTTTCAGTTTTCCATTTATAAAAAATGACATGGAATTTAATATAAAACTGGTTACTCAAAGAATATCTTTTAAAACTCTGTAGTCTGTGCTCCCAACACTAAAATCGAATGCGGTTTGAAATTAAAGGTTTTACTCTCCACTGGTGGCAATTACATTAAAGATTGAAACAAATAGTTTTTGGTAATATGAAGTGTGTGTAGTTGGCCTGGTCTCCTTTTTCAACTCTGGGTTACATTACTTCAGAATTTTAGACATATTTCTTAAATTATCAAATAATATTTTGCACATGAAATTAATATATTTTTTATATTTTTTCATTATGAACCATTAATGAACTCCTGTGTGTGCATTCTTCATTGAAGCAACCAATGTCCTTGCTCTAATTACATGACCCTGGCCCTTTTTCTGTGTTATCCTCTATTCTGAATTACATGTTCATAATTTTCTTTCTATATTATAAAGTATAATTTCACCACACATGTATGTAGTCTTAACCAATATATTGCTTAATTGACTTTATTTTAAAAGTTCATGAAAATGTTGTCATATTGTAGATAATCCTTTGCAATTGGCTTGAATTTCCCCCACATTGTTTTTATGATTCATCTGTTTTGTTTCATGTTGCTATATATTATTTATTTACACTGCAGTATATATTGCTTTGAGTGGCTATCCTAAAATTTTTATTTATCCATCATCCTGATGATTAACATTTGTGCTCTTTCCTGATGTTTTTTACTTTATTTTATTTTTTGTTATTACAAATACCACTACTATAAATTGTATTCCCCATATCTCTTGGTTTGTGAAATAACTTTCAAACTTTTTAAAAAATATATATTTTATTGATTTTTTACAAAGAGGAAGGGAGAGGGTTAGTTAGAAACATCGATGAGAGAGAAACATCAATCAGCTGCCTCCTGCACACCTCCTATTGGGGATGTGCCCACAACCAAGGTACATGCCCTTGACCGGAATCAAACCTGGGACCTTTCAGTCCACAGGCTGATGTTCTATCCACTGAGACAAACCGGTTAGGGCAACTTTCAAACTTTTTTGAGAGTGATTCATAACTAGAAAAAGATTCACATTGTGGCTAGGGAAATTTTGTGAATAACTTTGTAGAATGTAGGATATTATCTTACTTGCAAGCTACTAAACTCCTAGCATTTCATGGGTGCTGGCAGAACACACAAAACTCATGAATCTGAGATAGAAGATCTCATTGCTCCCGGCAAAAGCAGTAGCCAGAGCTCCAGGTTTGTGGACACCATTTCCCCATGCCCTCAAGTCCCACAGGTGGGACACAAAGTGTCCACGATGGATGCCTGCACACTCAGTGGACTGATACAGGAGAGAAACACTGAGCTTCGGTGATCTTCCACTTACAGGTAAGCCTGCTTTGTAACTGAAGGGAGACATTACCTCATCCCTCAAGGCTGTTCACTACAAGCACAACCCTGGGCAAAAAGTGGTCAGAGCTATAAATTCTTGGCACACCCAGCAGGAATGTGCAGGCCACCAGGGCCCATAGTGGATTGCCTCTACCAACAAATATGTGTATGACTGAAGCCCTTCTCCTTAATGTGTTGGGTGAATATTGATCTTTTCTATTTTACTTCATTTACAAAATGCTGTGGCTGACTCACAAAAATAATTGCATAACCTAAAATGTAGCAACCCTCAACTTATAAAGCAACCAAACAAATTATGTCTTAAGTCATATACCTGAGAGAATAATTGCTGGGTTACATTCAGCTTTAAAA
Source organism: Eptesicus fuscus (assembly GCF_027574615.1). NCBI lineage: Eukaryota > Metazoa > Chordata > Mammalia > Chiroptera > Vespertilionidae > Eptesicus > Eptesicus fuscus. The sequence continues at coordinate 15,310,635 of NC_072477.1, read as the reverse complement.
TGTAATTATTTTATAATGTAATTTGTCAGCTACTATTCTCTTTTTCGCAGCTATTAAATTAATGTTCTCCTGCTATGTAGCTTCCCACCAGTTGGCTTTGTTAGACAATTTAAATTTTTACAAAAAATTGGTGCCTAATTATATCTGATTTGGTTGTTATTACATTTGAATTATTATTAATGAATAACAATAATAATTGTTAATTATTAATAAACATTGTCATGTGTATAGGGTATTTTTGTTTCCTTTTATGCTAAATTCCTGTTCAAAACTTTAGCTGATTTTAAAATTGAGGTAGTTATCTCTTTCATGTTGATATATGAGTTCTTTACATTTGTCAGTTATGCATATTGCTAATATTTTCTGACTCAATTTTTCACTAAGTTTCTGTTGTTTTTTTTCTAAATGGCATTTAAAAATGTTTTTATATTTTCTATTTTTAATTTATAGCCTATAATTTTTTTCATATGTAAGAAAAATTTTAGATCATAAAGATATAAATTTCCTTCTAAAGGTTTTAAATGCTTTTAATATTTAAATCCTCAAGACATCTAAAATGACTAAATCATCCAAATGATTCAAATATCTAGGAAAAAAGCCTGTAACAAAAAATGATAAACAAAAAATTATACAAAGTAAACTATAAAGCATTGAGCGACGATCAATCTGACCTAAATAATGAAAAATATTTAGGAAATAGAAGACTTAGCATGTACAGAAACCAATAATCTTCAAATTTATCTGCAAGTCTACTGAAATTCTCCAAAAAATATTAACAAAAGTTTTTGGCTGAAATTTACAAGCTGACTATAAAATTCATGTCAACATTCAAAGGCTCAAGAGTAGCCAATGCAATCTTGAAGAAAATGATTAAAATAGGAGGACCAATATTCTCAGATATAAATACTTAGTTAAAAATTAAAGTAATTAAGGTAGTGTCTTATGTGAAGCCTATTTAGACAAATCACCCAAGAGAACAGAATAGAGAGTTTAGACACAGGCCCAAGCATATTATAGGTATTGGATTAATGGCAAAGATGTCACAACAGAAAGATGAGAAGAGAGTCATATAAATAAAATGCACTTTATCAATTGGATACCCCCCAAAAGAGAGATTTTTATTTATTCACAGTGTAAATAAAATTTTCATGTGGATTTTAGCTTTTTATGTAAAAAGTTTTAAAAATCTTTCAAATAATACCACAGGGAATATTTTCCTTATAGTGAAGTATACAAATATTATAAAAAATAGAAAGGACATACATACAAACACAAACCTCTATACAGAAAAAAATTAAAAATCCTATATGGAAATTAAGAGAATGTTTATCAATATACAATACTGAAGTGAAAAGGCTAGTCATAACGCGTTTGCAATATACTTAACTAACAAAAGATTTGTTTCCAGAATATATATTAAAAATCCTATAAAGTAGTAAAGAAAGAAAGCCCAATTGAAAAATTGACTAAAAGACTTGAACAGTAACTTCACAAAAAAGGATATTCAAATGAACATAAATACTTGAAAATGTACTCAACCTCATTAATCATCCAGGAATTTCACAATTAAACTGCAATGAAATATAGAGAGGCTATAAATAGCAATAGTGAAAATATTTTATGTTGGTGAAAGTGTGGAACATTTTCTTCACCATTGTTTATCCATGTGAGTAGATAGTTTTTCCTGACTATGGTTCTCTATAGAGTCTTTATAGCAAACTAGAGGCCCGGTGCACAAAATTCATGCATGGAGGGGGTGGTCCCTCAGCCACACCTGCACCTTCTGCCATTCAGGACCCCTACACCTTTCTTCTTATCTAGCTAACCTCTTCACATTTAAAAAAAAAAAAACTGAAATATCATCTACTCTAGGAAACCCTATTTGAACAAATGTCTTTACAATCTGTATTAAGTATTTTCATAGTATATCATTCCTTTTCTTTAACTGCTACTTAGAGTGGATGCAATGTGATTTTCATTCTTGCATCTGAATTTTTTTCTTCTTGCTCTTGTAATAGTGAAGCTTACCCAATTTACATTTGCCCATCAAGGGCTTATATTTGGTTCAGTTTCTAGTTGGATCCCTGCTTTTTTTTTAAAGCAATAAATTTGGGTTGTTCTAGTAAGCCTCACTTGTAATCAAGCCTGTAGGTCTCCCTATCTGAATATTTCTATAATACCTATCACTTTAGCATACCAGAGATTGTGTTCATTTATAGAAAATAACAATAAATGTCACCTGATCATTTGATCTTATAGTAATATTTTATAGCAAGATGTATTATTCTAGTAATTTAACTATTACAAAACTGAGGCATACAGAAATAAATTACGTTGAATAATAAAGAATGACTCAAATATCAAAGCATGGTACACTTAGGGCCTCTCTTGTCCTGTGACTCAGATATCACAGCATAGTACACAGTTCACATGGAACTCAGCTTCCTTTAAAATAGGAAGTGATGCCATACTCATGAAGCAGCTACTTCCACACATATTATTTTTTTGTTTAATTCACAGCACATACTCTTTGTACTAAAAATTGGAAAATCATCCTAGCAATTGCCTCTGCTCCTCTCTGTATTGTTGCCTTACATTCTGATGTTATTAATGTGCTTTTATCATCCACTCACTCTAATAAGATTGTGAATTTTTTAAGGGCAGAGATCATGACTTGAGCATGTGTTTCTCTGTCATGGTGCCTAGATAAATACTCAAATGCCATCCAATCCAAATGACTGTGGTGAGAGAGGCCCACTGTTGCTGGAGACCTCTGATTTTTATTTAAGGGGCCTCACTTGTTCTGTGCCTTTACAGAGGGGTGAGTAGGGGCTGAGGGAATTTGAGGAAACCCAGACAGAATGCTCCTCCTAAAAGATTTTGCTAAACTGGTGGCTGGGACCGCCAGGCATTTGTCCAATTAAAATCCAGACACACAGCAATAACAAAGGCATTGGTCTTCTACTGCTAATGCATGGGGATCAAACCCCAGCCTGCAGGAAGTCACCCCCGCAGTCAGGACCAGGCCGCTGGGTAGACCTGGGCTGGTGCTCCTAACTCTGGGGAGAGGGAGACTTCCTGTGGCTGCAGGCTAGAGGCCCAGGACTCCGAGCCACTTGCCTGAACAGGTCCCTAGCTCAGGTTGGTCAGCAGAGCGTCTTCTTCACCTGAGATTGTAGGGCAGCTTGGCCAGGCTCATTCTGGCCTGTTTGCCCAGTGATTGCAGGGTGACTGGGCCTGGCCTGTTCTCCCTTTGATCGCTGGGCAGCTCGGCCTGGGCTTACAGCTTTCCACCAGCTGCAGCTCACCAGTCTCCTATGGCCTGGGGGGTGCCAAACATTGGAGCCCACAGCATGTGGCAGCGGCTGTGAAGGTCACCACAGCAACCCAGAACTGACTTCCGGTTGGTCAGCCTCTGTTCGTGATCGGTCGTTACAACCCCTAGGCTTTTATTATTAGGATAGTATCCAGATCAAAGGTAGAATGATCTATGTAAACTTATAATTGTTCTATGAACTTCAAAACACATTCCTAGATATACTAGAATTCTCTAATGGGTAATTTTTATGTTTTGTTCTATATTTATCACTCATCTGTTTATATATTTTTATTTAATGTTTTTTAAACTTTAGGTGTCGATCTATCCATCCTATGCATAAGGAAATTATTGAAACACTAGAATCCTGGTGCACAAAATTCATGCACGGGGGCAGAGTGGGGTGTCCCTCAGCCTAGTCTACACCATCTCCAATCTGGGACCCCTTAGGGATGTCCGACTGCCTGATTAGGTGCAATCCCACTGGGATCTGGCCTAAACGAGCGGTCGGACATCCCTCTCACAATCCTGGACTGCTGGCTCCCAACTGCCCTCCTCTGCTGGCCCAGTCACCCCTAACTGCCCTCCCTTGCAGGCCTGATCGACCACAACTACTCTCCCCTGCAGGCCTGGTCCTCCTGCAACTGTCCTCCATTGCAGGCATGGTCCCCCCCCTCCCTCCTGAGCAGTCCTCCACTGCAGGCCTGCACCCCCTACTGCTAATCCCTGCAGGCCTGGTCCCCCCCAACTGCCCTCCCCTACTGACCTGGTCTCCCCCAACTGCCCTCCTCTGCCTGCCTGGTCACCCCTAACTGCCCTCCCTGCTTGCCTGATCGCCCACAACTGCCCTCTCCTGCAAACTTGGTCCCCCGCAACTGACCTCCCCTGCAGGCCTGGTCCCCCGCAACTGCCCTCCCCGGCAGGCCTGGTCCCCCTAACTGCCCTCCCCTGCAGGCCTGGGTTCCCCACAACTGCCCTCCTTTGATGGCCTGGTGTCCCCCAGCTGCCCTCCTCTGATGGCCTGGTCACCCCTAACTTCCTACAACTGCCCTCCCCTGCTGGCCATCTTGTGGTGGCCATCTTGTGTCCACATGGGGGCAACCATCTTTGACCACATGGGGGTGGCCCTCTTGTGTCTTGGTGTGGTGGTCAATTTGTATATTACTCCTTTATTAGATAGGATTATTAGATAGGATGGCTGATTTATTAAAATGCACTCAGCAAAATTTGGTGATTTGAGCAGGCTCAACAAAGTTCACATGTAAAGCTTTTGTTAAATTCTCATATTTAAATATTTCTACTCTTTACTAGGTATCTATAAAAGTTGAAAAGACAAAAAAAAAACATGAATATCAAAGATGTCTAGAAGAGGGGCAGTATATATATTTTTTGTGGAACATCTTGGTGAGAGTGACTAACTTAATATGTTACAAAACCAGGGCTTATAAGATTCATGATATTTATTTAGGTAAATATGTGGATGACAAGTTTTTGAGCTGAAACAAGAGTTAATAGTTCAACAGAATTGGAATGGGAAGAAAATAAATTATACTGATTAATATTCAAGTCTTTTTCTCCCTCTTATATTGGGCCCACTTAGTTAATTTACATAACCTACTCTATGAGGATGTCTAAGTGTAAGACTTTGTCCTATGCCCTTTGTTCTTACGTTCTCTCTTTTTACAGATGATGGGCTGATTTAATTCTTAGAATATAGTCCCAATTTATTCTCTAGATACAACCGTCAAATCTCCCTCTCTTTTCCATATTCGTAGGGGATGGTTTTTCATCTCCACATCTGGTACAGTTTCAAACTCTGACTTGCAATCTGGCATCTTTATGTCTCCTCCTCAACATACATTAGTTCACAAAATTCTGTCACTTCTGTGTCCTCCCCTAGCTCCTAAGATACACATCTTCTGGTATAACTTGTGGTCATTATGTAATAGGCATGTTATTTTTTAGAAAATGTTGTTAAATCAATATAGTTATAATATTTTATTTATCTCACATCACATATAAAGCCTTACATACCACTGAACCTAATGAATATATAGGTATGGACATAACCTTAAAATGATGTCACTGAACCTAATTTATAATCCAATTATTTTTTTCTTATGATGGTTCAACAATACAGAACTATTAATCTTCTCAGTAGAGTCCATGTAATGTGTTTGAAGCCCAGTGATACCTGCCCTGTTCAAGTGTTCTTTTGGGTCGTTTAATTAACATTCCTTGCTTTGGAGATATTATTTATCACAGAGCATCCTCTTAACACCTTTAATGTTGAAGATTTTATATTAGTGGAGTTTTGGGAAATGAAATTATTAGGGTGTCCTTAAAGTCCTTTTCCATAAATGAATGATTTATCGGGGCAATGAAAGAAAGAAATATGTTTGCCTGCTCAATATAGCCGGTCATTTTTGATGAATGGGACTCACCTTTCTGTAAGAAGCCTAATTTAGCACTGGTACCATTTCTTGAATTTTATAGAGAAATAAATTGTAAAGTATTTTAGAAATATGGCCACGGAAGGAACAAGATGAGGTTGAAAGGTTCAAAATCTGAACTGCCTTGGATATAACATAACATCAATACTGTCCAACATCAAGCTCTCCATAGGACAATTTGGCTTTTTCCTTTTGGAACTATATTTGCCTGGTGCTCACTACCAGGCAGCCTCACTTCATAGCTTAATTACCTCCTTCATGTTCAGGTTAATGCGTGGCTTTGTGACTTGACCTTTGGTAATGTGCTGGGCTGGCTTGCAACATCTTGTCAGTGCATCATGTGCATTTCTTCCTGACTCCACCTTGAGACACATGTTGATAGCTTGAAATTGACCATAGTGAGAGTATTTACATCATAGAGGTTGGTGCACATTATAAATCGGGGTTCCACCCTTCCGGTTGTCCAATGTTAAGCATTTACCAACATAGCCCCACATTATTGCCTATGCCCCAATGCCTCAGATTTTCACCAGAATCCAAAACAACTTTGACAGTTTAATGCTATGTTCATGAACTGAACATGCTAGTGCTTTCACATTCCCAACTTCGCTTGGTTATTACCAAATAATGACTAAATGGTAAAAAAAAATTGCAATCTGACATCTTTTCAGGTTTCAAGGAATATAAAATACATTTAAATATAATTCATCTTTTACCAGGTAACTTCCCATCAGCCATAGAAGGAATGAAATGTGGTGAAACCTAGGGGACCGGGACTTAATTTGAATTTTATTTATTTTGCTGGTAATAGAAGTGATCTTGAAGGAATTAATTTCTCAGATAGCTCATCAGCAATTTAGAACTGATGATATCTATATTTTAGGATTATCATGGCTGCACAGTGTCCAAAACATTGACAATATGCATGGATAATTAACTACATTCAAGAAAAACTTGAATCCATTGAGAACTGGGGTAGCCTAGCCCTCAGCCCTTTCCATGGTTGCTGTGTTTAGAATGTTAGCTCCATAAATCTTATCTCTGTTCCACCTGTTAGGAACATATTGAAGGAATTGCCTCTTTTTTAGAATCACAGCTATGCCGCCAAGTAGTTTAAGTAATTGTGTGAGTCTGTGAATAACACAATTAATATAAACCTTGCTCATTTTATTTGTAAAATAAGAATAACAAAACATATAAACTTTTTGATAAAAATTAAAATGATGCTTTTAACCGAATCATCCAAGAGAGGTTACTTAGTAGCTACTTAACAATGATAATTTGTTTTATTATTAAAAATATTATTAATATTAGTAGTAGTATTACTACCAAATTTATAATGTTATGTCTTAGATTTATACTTCTCTCCAAAAATATGAATGAAAATAGCATCTCCCTTTCATAAAGGGTGTTTAACCAAGTGCTTCAGGCTGCCTGTCCCAGGAGGCTAACCTGACATTGATTCTGACCAGAATCTGTAATGCTATGTAGTTGAGTGATATTGGGACATCCAATCCTCCTAACTCCACCTTTCATTTTCAAATAAACTGCAGGAAGCAAACTCAAAGTTATCCTCCTTCACTGGGTGCAAAGCCATGAACATTATAAAAGTGAAATATGATGTGGCTTGCTTGAGACTGTCTGGGAAACAGCAGATAGTCCTAGAAACTGAAGTAGGGGTGTTGCATTACCTGTTCCTAAACACTTAATATTTATCCTCCACTTCAGGATTTTCCCGAGGGGTTGAAGTAGCAAGAGAGGTAGTGAGGCTGATTTAGTTTGAGGAATTAGATAACAATGGCATTTGTTTGGAAGAGCAGAGGATCTACAAAAGCTTCCCCAGCCTGACCAGTGTTGCTCAGTGGTTGAGTGTCAACCTATGAACCAGGAAGTCACGGTTCAATTCCTGGTCAGGGCACATGCCCAGGTTGTGGCCTCGATTCCTATGCATAAGGTAGCAGATCAATGATTCTCTCTCATCATTGATGTTTCTACCTTTTTCTCCCTCTCTCTTCCTTTCTGAAATCAATAAAATATATGTTTAAAAATAAAAAGCTTCTCTAGACATCAGCATCCTCTGATCCCTTAATTGATTTCACTCTCACAATGGCTTGCCATATTTTCTTCTCATGAAGACTAGAACATCTTCTTTAGTCCTCACCTCTCTTCTTTTCCAGAGCTCTTACCCTCCTATCTAATCCCCAAAGTTTCAACTTTCTTTTATTTCTCAAAATTATCTCTTAATATGTGCCAAGGTCATATTTGTTTCATCCTATTTACTGTCTTTCCTCAAAGCCCAGTACCACAGGAATTACGCTCAGGTGATGTGACTCATCCATGATCAAAAGCTTTTTAACGCTACAGGAAAGATTTTTATAAAAATTGATTTGCTTGAAAGCACCTGCTTTTCCCACTACAGTTAACTAGCCCCAAAGGCAAAGTTGGATAAAATTAGAGGATTCAGACAAGACTAAATGACTCAGTTGACTCTCTAGAGGGTTGTAATTAAAGTTTCTCTATTCTGAAAACTTTTTGTGAAGTAAAGAAAAAAGCTTACCTTGGACAGCTGGAGTTGATAAAGGGTGTCCCAAGAGAGCAGAATCCAGACAAAAGAGACTCTTGGGGAAGGTGGAGTCTGGCAGAAGTGGGTTGGAGGATGGGTGAAGGAATATTATTTCTAAAGAGAAAGAAAGAAGAAAGAAAGGAAGAAAGAAAGAAAGAAAGAAAGAAAGAAAGAAAGAAAGAAAGAAAGGAAGAAAGAAAGAAAGAAAGAAAGAAAGAAAGGAAGGAAGAAAGAAAGAAAGGAAGAAAGGAAGGAAGGAAGGAAGGAAGGAAGGAAGAAAGAAAGAAAGAAAGAAAGAAAGAAAGAAAGAAAGAAAGAAAGAAAGAAAGAAAGAAAGAAAGAAAGAAGAAAAGAAAGAAAGAAAGAAAGAAAGGAAGGAAAGAAAGGAGGAAGGAAAGAAAGACATGTGAGGTTTAGAGCATTGTTCTCCCTTTGCTGGTTGAAGAAGCTTTATTCTCATTTGACAGGGGAGGATTATTTTTAGGGAGAAATGGTCTTCTAATCTTCCATTTTCTACCTTAAGTTAGTGCACTGAATGATCTCTAAATCCAGCTGTTATGACAGAAGAGTGGAGAAGAAGCCCTAATATAATAACATTTGAGTTTGGTTTAAGACATTAAAAAAATAAAAAAAGTAGAAATTGCCCCTTTCTAATTGTGTTCTGTGGGACATAATAGTTTTCAGAGTAACACTCACTCCACTCCCTGGGTAGGGCTCTTCATGAAGAAGGAAGCCTGTTTTGTTGATTTTGAGGTTTGTATTTGTCTACAACTGATGTTTGTGCCATACTTAATCAGTTTTCTTTATTCCTCCTTTTTATTGAAGCACCCAATGTAGCTCTTTCTGCTAAAGTGACTGCAATATCCTTGGAAGAAACTGATTAGTTTTAATGTGCACCTAGTTAATCTGCTTCCAGATGTATCCTGGTTTACTCTGCAGACTAAGAGGTACAGGAAGAGAGCCCAACTCGTGGCTTCTGCAGAAGGGAAAAAGGAGCTCGTTTTCTGAGTAAATTTATTCTCGGCTCCCTCTATGATTTGTCCATCCTAATTTCTGACCTGAAGGGATTAGAATTGAGTTTCATCTTATATCCCGTACAAAAGTGTATTTTATAAAATAAGTGCAGACTTTTATTGGAACCCAAATTGGATCAGCCTCTTGGCTAAGCATTTCTAAAAAGGGAGGGCGTGCATATAAAAGTTACTCATATACACTCTGCAGTCAGATCTGGTTTTGAATCCTCTTACAACTACAACGCTGGACAAGACATATATCCTTTCTGAATCACAGTCTTCTCACCTGGATCAGGGCGATAATATTAGTCCTCACAGTAAGCCTTACAATAACACCAAGTATATTTTAATGAAGCTATGGATTTTGAATGTGATTATGCATATCTTAGTACATAGAATTTAGTGTAATATTCTACAAAAAGGAAATGTTAAATAAATATCGTTTTGAAATTATTCTTTCTAGTTTTTTGTTCTGCTTTCTTCTCTTCCTTTATCTTTCTACTTTTTTTGTCCTTTAATAAATCCCAGATTCATCACCTGAACAATTTAATGGAGTCTAGGAGAGCATGAAGAACCTCATTTAATTGATATTGTTCTATTGAAACAAGATATTGTTCTATTGAAACAATCTAGGACTCAGATTTTCCCACCTCAAGCTTTGTCTCCAGGTAATGAATTATTCTTCCTTTCAGCAACAATGACAATGGTTTTAGTAAGTGAAGGAAATTCAGGTAAAGTTCTATGGCTGTAAAATAAAAATCCACCTCTTAAAATCCACCCTTGGAAAAAGAGAACACACACCTTGGGGGAGACTGCTTCTTTACTAGTGTTAAAATATTCTGAGAGATTTCTGCATATTAGCAGGGATTGACAGAGTATGGCTGTAAGGCCTAGAAAAGAAGCTGGTGTATATCACACACAAAACAGTAGGTGCAAAATATTTGTTTTGGTGCAGAGAGTGTCACATATTCTATATATTATTACTATAACAGAGACACAGATTCCATTCCAGAAGGATAGAATGCAATAGAAGGTACACAGTTCTGAATGTATACCATGCTTTCCTTTGCTCTCTTTGGGAGAAAGTTGTCGTATAAAATCTTAAATTCTGAAACCTGTGGGTTATGCTTAGAGGAACAGAGGCTGGTATATAAAATGTGCTTCTTTCTTGCTCTTTTTCCCCCCAAAGCATGTTGAGTTCTCTACATAATCTATTTTCCTGAAATGTACTATATATTAACAGGTAATATGATTGCCTAGTGAAAAGAGTCTATAATTTTCAGTTCTATGAAATTTATCATATCAAATGTTTCAACTTTTACAAGCCTTGTTACTTACCAAGAAATATTCTTTCTGATTATCTTTTGCTATTGTGCAGAGCATAGCTCTGCCAGTGCTTTTCATGGCCTGAGAGGTAAAACGTATTTTCTATGAATCTTTTTACACCCAGACTTCCCTTTGAAACTTTTTTATTTATGAACCCTTTTCCTGACACAGCTGAGCGGATAAGAATCAAAATGTAAATGTCATCTGATAGAAATGATTAAAATTGACTATTACAATGTCTAACCAGCAGTGGCCTTAGGTCAAGCAGATATTTTTAATAAAGGAAACACACACACACATACACACACACACACACACACACACACACACACACCAATTCTTAGCCAGGCCTAATATTTCAGGCAAAGCCTGAGGAGTATCAATTTACTTCAAGATAGCTTTTTAATTAAAAAAAGAAAAGAAAAAAGAAAAAAAATCTGACATTGTAAGGTGCAGTGTCATGGTTGAAAGAGAGAAGTAGTATCTTCTTCAGCTCTGTAAAATTCATGCTTCTATTGTTAACACAGTTGCAACTCAAAAATCACTGTGCCTATTCTATCTCATAAAAGTATATTTTGCAATAAAATGTGAACATTGATCAGTTGCCTCCCATATGCACTTGGACCATGGATAGACTGGGAATCAAACCTACAACCTTGGTATGTGCTCTGACCAGGACTCAAACCCACAACCTTTTGGTGTACAAAATGATGCTCCAACCAACTGAGCCACCAGGCCAGAGCAAATATACACTATTTTTAAATAATCGTGAAATGTTTATCAAAATTAATCACATATCAAGTCATAGAACAATCTATATAGCTTTCAAAGAAATGAAATCATCAAGGGCCAACAGTATGTTCTTCAATCACAGTGCAATTAATAATATAGAAAATAACTAAAAATACTATATGTTTGTAAATTAAGTCATATACTTGCAATTAATACATGTGTCTAAAGAGAAATGTGGGGTGGGGAGGCAACACTATAATATTTCTCCTTCTTTCAACTAGCTCTGCCTTTTATTCTAGGCTCTATCAGGGCATACTCATAGTCATTGCTTAGCAGTAAGTCAAGGATTTGAAAAGAGTTCATTAGAATATTTGCAGCAACCCCTTTGAGCATGTCCCTCCCATCTAGATTTATCTCCATAAATACCCAGCTGCTCTAGTCTCCTACTCTTTCCTCCATCAGAGAGTGAACTACATCTTTCTGTAACCCTGGCTATCTGGGTTTAAGAGAACCCTCCATAAAATGCCACAATTTCTTCAGGGCTGTTCTCAGTTTTCAACTGCCAACCTCCCTCCAGGTTCTGCAAGCTTTGCCTTTGGTTACTCTCCAATGCCTTTAAACGCTTTGTTTTTTAAAAAAATATTTTGCCCTGATTTTGAGATTGTTATCCAGGGAGCTTTAGCTCCACCAAACACCTCTGCCATTACTAGAAGCCACAAGTTATAGCTATTTTATTTCTATAATTTGTTTTAAATTGACAAGTTCACCAATCATATTCTGGGGATGAAGTTCCTATATTTTAGTAACAAAGAGATCTTGATCTGTTTCACTGGTTTCAGTATTTTGGGGGATGGTATTTGACTCTCCATACAGTATGTGATCCAGGAATTCTAATCCCTTCCTGATACCATTGTAATTAGCTAGTTTTTAATAATAGAAAAGGAGCAAAGGAGAGACCAGACATTATAGGCAAGTCATTTGATCAACTTCACCAGGAAGCTGCAATTTCACACTCCCCAGGGAATACCAGCCCATTCCCTGTAGATCATGGCGGAGGTTCGGGCGGGTGGCGGGGGGGGGGGGGGGGGGGGGGGGGGAGTCCAATAAAGGGGAAATAGATGCATGCGCAATGAAGTTGGGATGACATAGGGAAGGTACTTGTTAGCTGCACCTGGGAATACAGAAAACAGATCATAGGCCAGATTGGGCTTGGCCGTGGTAAGTGTGCAAAAATTTGGAAATTCATAATCTCCTAAACAAAGGAGTTCTCCTGTTCTTGTTGCTCTTGCTCTTGCTCTCTTGGCTCACTCTTGGCTTCCATTCATTCACCTGCATTCCCTCCATAGCCATATGGATCTGGGGACCCCATAAGCAATGAATTGGTGGACTATTGTGGAGAAATGCAAATTAAGCTAGCCTGATGCTGGATTGGACTCTGCTCCAACATGGAAAGGAAACTCTGGACACTGGCTCTGATTATAACTCTACTAAAGCCACAGCTATACTTCTTCTATGACTAGGCAAAGGGAAATGGGAACTTGGAAAGACAGGGATGCAATTTCACAAAATAAAAATCACTCATTCTTCCATGACAGCCTCAGAAAATTCTTTTTCCCCCAGGATATCTCATGAAATCTATCCCTGTTAACAACCGGGGGACCTCTCCCCTCCAGTAACACTCCTATCTCAGATTTATCAGAAAATTTTGCTCTTTTAGGTTGTCCAAAATAATCTTTATTCTGTGGCACAAAGAACTACACTTGTTTAGTTATCTTTTTGCTCAATAATTGCAAATATTAAGAAAGTATTTAATCCATAAATTTGGTATTACAAAAGGAAAACTAAAGGTCAATACATATCTGAATGTTTGTATTGAGAGAGTACTATTCCAGACCAAATTGACAAGTCTTAAGCTTTCTTCAAAGACAATTAGAAATAAAGTGGACAGAATGCTTGTGATGGCTATGTTCAGTCACTGTGTAGTTCTGTGATTTGTTCAGAATTTTTTATATCCACTGAATTCCTAAAGCCATAGAATGAGAAACATTAAAATACAGCACTAAATTAGACTAACTATTGTTTAACTAATGCTGATTCTGTTGCCCTTGGGTAAATATAGCATCTATCAGATAAAGGGTATAGGATTTCATAAGATTTTTGTCAGGATGTATGGGAAATGGCTCTATGCTTCAGTGAGGATGGCAAGCCTGGTATTACTTTATACAGTTCAATTATTTTGAAAAAAAATTTAACCTACTCTTATATTTAGATTTATAGGGATGATGATGGTGGTAGATATTTTCAATAGAGCTTTTGTAAATGGTGAATGGCAGAAACAAAAAGCATAATGGAGCCTTTTTTTTTTTTTCAGTGTTTTGTCTATGGGATTTAAATGTTTTGATTGTTAATGGAAAATTGTGTTTTATATGTTTATCTTCATTAATTTTTTTTCTTTAAAGTAGTTTGATTTTATTATTCTCAAACTGGAATAATTGAATTCAGGCCATTAACTATAGCTGTGGACTGAATGCTGGGGTTCCCCTCTTAATTCACATATTGAAATATTAACCACCCAATGTGATTGTATTTGGTGATGGGCTTCATTGGAAGTTGATTAAGTTATGAGGGCACAGATCTCATGAATGGTATTAGTCCTCTTATAAAAGAGATCCCAGATAATTCCTTTGTCCTTTTCAGACATGTGAGGACATAAGGAGAAAATGGCCAGCTGCAAACCAGGAAGTAAACCATCATCAGATACCAGTTCTGCTGATGCCATGATCTGGGACTTCCCCACCTCCAGACTGTGGGGAATCAGTTTCTGTTTCTTATAAGCCACCCAATCTATTATAATCTGTTATAGTAGCTAAAGGGCCCAAGATAGACCTTTAAAGAATTCCAGGTAAAAAGATAATTTCTTTCTAGGAAAAGAATTATAGTAATTTAGAGTATTAAAATATGGAAGATAATCATTCCATCCTTTAAAAAACTAAAACATTCTGTGCTCTGAAACACAGTCAGAATTGTGTCAATAACTATCCATATAATTTGCAATTAGTCTTTCTTCTGTCTGTGTGAATGAACAAACGTTTGAAGAGTTTGATCCGGCTGTCATTCCTTATAATACTGAGCATTTTGTCAACTACCAACAGGTTGGTTTCTGTTTTTTGGCCCTGGATGCATGATCTTTAGTTGAGTCAGGACAGGGATGCAAATTAAGAGCAAGATAACCAAACAGAGGTGATTTAAAATGACAGCTGGGATCCTCAGGAGTGAATTTAAGAATTTAATTCTATTTTTGTTCCCGTTTTCTATTTCTTACCAAGAGATTGATCTGTGATAGTTATGGGACTCGGTTATTTAGTATGTCTTTTGACACGACACCGTAAACTCCCCTAGGAGGATTGCTGTGGAAGATATTTTCAGTGAAATAGCTGCCACTGACGGAATTATTAAGCATGGATAACATGAAATGAGGTAACAAATATATAGGCGTATATTTGGTTTTTATTTTTTAACCTTTTCTAACTTCTACAACTGTTACTTGAAGAATCACAAAAAATAAATAACAGAAAAAGCTAGAAACACAGAATATAACCTAAGGAAACCAACTAGCAAATCATTTCTACTGAAACTATAGTAAAGAACTAGCCACATTCTCTACAGGGGATCATACAAATGATGTACAGATGAGAACAGGAACTGCAAAGAGGAACATAGCTGCAGTGGCAGAGAAAGGAGCCAAAGGTAGGAAAAATTTCAGCAAGAATATATTTTCCTTGTTCTTTTGGGGATAGTTGGGACAAATACGCTAGGATCTGAACTTCTCAAGGACACTTTATCTTTGTGTACTTCTGCCAAATTCAATTGATATATCAAATATAATTGTAATTAACACACATTTTGTGAAAGAGATAACAGTTATTATCTTGTGTTTATTGTGAGGAGTAAATGACTTGCTTCATGCAGTATTTCTTCATGCATATTCCCTGGACCACATATAAGTATAAAATAAAAATCTAAATTTGAACTCAGATCTAGTGTTTCTGGAGAATCAAACTTCCTTGTTGCTCCTGAGAAAGAAGTTCCTGCAATATCTTCAGATAATGCATTTTCTAGGGAGGATGGGATGTGGAAGGAGGCTTTATTGGTGTTGAGTTACATTTCTCAGGTTTCAAAGCCCTTTGCCCTTTAAGCAGACGGATCACGATAATTCTTGTGTTTTCTGTTCTAAGGATTGTGGCCAATCACAAGAATTCTTTAAAAAAATATTAGCTTGTAAGAACATGTTATAAATACCTTCAAAATGCAACGGGTATTTAATTTTAAAGCGTGCTTTTGACATTTATGTAAAACATTTTTTGTACTCGTTCAATAGAAACTTATCTAGCCACTGGGTAAAGCTAGCAATAAAACAATGTGTTGAGTCCTGGAAAAGGTACAGCTGAGGTTCCAGCAGAGCCAGAAGTAAGGCCAGTGTCCAGAGCTTCCGTTTCATGTTACAGCCAGATGTGGTTCAGCATCCAAGCTAATTAAAGTCTATTAGTCCATTTTGGAGTCCAACATGGCACCATGTGGGTATAGGTGCTGGAAGCCAATTCCAGCATGTCATAATTGCGATAGTTTCATCAAAAGGTTGATGGAACTTGGGGACTCAACAAGGGCTGAGTCACATATCTTATTGTCTGTTGGGAATGGCTAAAGGCATTTCCCCAAATCTGAAAAGGATGCATTAAATTGATTGTTTACTGCCAGACAGCTCAGGGCATCTTAATCTACATGTAATTGCTTCGTACTGGCCAAACACCTGAACAGCCATAGGCTAATTCTTCCAATCTGACAATGGATTCTGTACCTAACCCTACCCTTTGAGGTGTATATCTCCACCTTGCCTTAGGACAAATTGTGTTAATAAAAAGCAAGGGGTCCTGAGACAAGAGGAACTTGATTTCTTTAGCCAAGCTCCCCTGCCTACCCACCCCCCAATATTCCTTTCAAAATTATGTTTCATCTCTGGATTTTTATTTAATTTATGCACATTCCCTACTCCAGATTGCTGAACCCTTCTAGATGCCGAATCAAGACCACCGGCGTTATATAGGGGTGCAAATCCCCCCGCCAAAGGAGAACCAGGACCCCAATGAATGTGTGAGAGAGAGAGAGCCTACTTCTTTGTTTAGAAGTTTAATTATCCAGGTTTCAAGGGCTTGCAGTGGCCATACCCATTCTAGCCACTGACTTGCTTTCAGGTGGAATTGGCAACTTCCCATGTCACTCAAACCTTTACTGGGCATGCATCTAAACTGCCTTTGTCCTGTCCCTTCGCCCGATCAATTATTGGAGACTTGGAGAATGTTAAATGCAGCTTTGGGCAAAGCTGTATAAATGACATGCCTATATAATCTGGTCCTTTGCTCCTTTCCTGTTAATAATAACCAAATCATTACAATGGCATCACAAGTAAAATGGTATTTTAAATTGAGGGTAGAATCGGTTCTTGACAGTGAAAATGGTTGATACTTTATGCAGGTCACTTTTAGGCACACTAAAGATTAGTTATAACTTGGAAAACTCATCAATTCAATTAATTTTATATAAAATATTAAATACCCAAGGAGGCTTCATAGATATGAAGTCTTCATAGGAGGCTTCATAGATATGAAGTCTCAAAAAGTAAAGAAATACTTTAGTGCTCTAGGAAGGTACACTATAACTGGAAATATGAGAACTATAAATATGTATATTTTAGAATTAAGTAATGTATAAGATTGTACAATATAAATAATAGAACAGTTATTACCTTTCAAGATATATGCAATTATATTAATCAGTATGAGGATAAAGATGAAATAAGGTAGCTTCTAGATGGCTTTGCCTAAGGAATGCTTCTAAAAAAAAAAAGCTCAGTATTTGAATGAAGTTTTGGTATTTGTTATTTAATACAGTGCTATATTATAGCTAACAATATTTATAACACTAATTTTCATGGCTTGCCTACTAATACTCCATTTGGCCTTAATTTCTTCTAGGCTTCAGTTAATCAAATTAGTTCATGCATATGGGAGTGAAGATTGAATGCACTTTGTAATTCTTACAAAACATGCACTCTAATATATATAAGTGGTGAATCCTCTGAAATTTACTAACTCATTTCACTCAATATGCACCTATTTCAATTTGGGAAAACTCATTTGCCTAACAGATTTCCTCCAGAGATTGTTTTGGTTGGTGACACATGAATTTGAAATTGAGGGCATCATTCAGATCTCCAAGTCAAGTCAACTCAAGGCGGGGGAAGTAGAGAGGAGTATTTTGCTATTCAAGAAGACAAAATTAATTTTGGTATATGTTTTAATTTAGGTTAACTTCATACCCATCCACAGTACAGAATTGCATTTCTTTTTGCATAAATTTTGCATTACATTTAATTCTGTAGTCTCAGGAGAAGCAACATATCTTTTCATTATGCACTGCTCCCCTCCAAATTCTCCACAGCGATCAAGTCATATAATCATAACAAAAACTAATCACCCTCCACTTGTGAGAAAGAAAGTGGTATGTCAGAGAAAGTAAATAGAAGCAGTAAATCAGGAGACAATTGAGAAGAAAAACAGAGCATGGGGGTTACTAAGTAAACCAGAAAGTGGTGGGATCCTTGACACTCACAGAATTAACCTTTGCCACTTTCTATGATCACATTCTTTAATGTCTCTATACTTGGAATACATTCTGCTTTCTAATTAGAGTGGGAAGAGTCAATGTTTTTCCTCTTCTCTACACAAAACTTAAAGTAAAAGCAATTATTCTGCCTTCCCATATTGCAGTGAGGAATAAATGGGGGTAGAAAAGAGAAAGCTTTTGTTTGTCTATAGCTGTTGCTTTTGACTTTTTCTTTTTATTTCAACCTCTTAAAAGGCTTCTTTTATTAAGTTAATGATGGGGCTTATTATAGCTATTTGGTATATTCACAGGAGTTTCTGAATTATATAATAAATCTTGTTAATGCAATTTAAGGCCATTATTTTAAAAAAATGAGAGGGTGTATTATTAATTGGCATTGTTAATAGTCATAATTAAAGACATTATTTAAAGCTTAGCACCATTTTCTTTAAAGCATGCTAATCTGTGGGCTTTTAATATTACCTGGCTTTATATTATATTAAGACTACAAAAAAGGATAAATTATAATTAACTAATAATCAAGTTTTCCTTTAAAAGGCTTAATTTTCATTAACTGAGAAATATTTGTTTATTATATTCTCCTGGAAACTATTGTTCTTTACACTTTTATTTCCTTTCTCCTTCTAAATTCAAATTTATAAAGACATTATAGATTAGCATGGTAGAAAAATAACACAAAATAGCTTTCGAAAGACAAAAATTCATCAGTTCATTCATTAAAAGTTATTGATTCTACAGTATTAAGATAATTGGCAAAGATTTTTATGACATTGCTGTCTAGTTGTTATTTAGAACGATAATCCTATCCCATGATTATAGATTTTACCACTAAACCATTGGCTAAAGGAAGGACTGCAAGCATGAGAGTAAATGGCTTAGTTCTCCACTATCTTCACTTAGTATTCTCCACTATCTACATCAAGAGGATTAGGTTGGAATTTATTGTTGCTAATTAACCAACTGGACATTTACTAATTAATTTTTCTCATGTATAAAATATAAATTATAAATAATATAACTTCTGTAACAGATATCAAAAGGAAGTGTGGTGATAGGCATGGAGTCCAGGGGCTGGGGCAGGGTGGAAGTGGGTAAAGGGGGATAGGAGACATATGTAATAGTAGAAAACAATAAAAAAGGGATATGTAGAATATAATCATATACAGTCCACATCCCTTATAATGTGTAATTTCCCTGTAAAGGATTCTTACTGTTTAAGTATGTAGTATTTCAACAATCAATTTCTTTTAAAAAAATAATGAATTTAGGTTGGATTGGCCATCTTGCTAAGCAATTTAAAGGTCTATACTGATAACTCTTTCAGAATTCTATTATGTTTCATGTTTCATAGCCTGGTAAATATCCCCACCCCCAAGAAAAAGAGAAGTATAGACCAATCACATTTATTAATATTTTATAGATATTTTAAATTATAGCAGATAATAGAGTACAACAGCACAATAAAATAGAATATCAAGTACAAAGTCATGACCAAGGAGATTTTATTCTAGAAAAAAGAAGTATTTTATTACTAATAAATGCATGAATGCAATCTAACCTATTAATAGAACTGATGAAAATGATTATGTGGTTATCTTTATAGATTCAGCAGAGATGCAGAAAAATATAATGCAAAAAACAGCATAAACATTAATTTATGTTAAAAGCATTCAGTAAAATAGCAATTGCTAGATAGATCATTAGCATATACACACACACACACTCACTGTGCACACACAACCAAACACATCAATATAAAGGTCAAGTGCAGAAGCTTATTTAATGAGAAATACTAGAAACTTTTCTACTAACATTATAAACAAGGTTGGGATAGACACTATTTCTAGGAACATTTAAAGGTTTATAGGCAATATTAGCTAATACTATTAGACAGCAGAAAATTATTAAAATTGTATGAAGTAAAAAGTCTAGATATGACTTGCAGATGACATAATTACACATTGGAAAATCAAAAGATCAATGAAAAAATACTATTAAAAACAAACAAATAATTTATTAATGTAACAAGCCATGTAATACTAAAGCTCACTTGGAGTGGCTTTTAAAGCACATTGTTAAAAGTTTTGGGATTTTGCAAGCCAGAGGACGAACCTTTGAAACATTATAATTGGCCACAGTGGGGCTATTTATTCTACAAAATTTAGCAAATGCAACATATCAGCGTATCATTTCTAGCAAGTAATAAAAGCAACATACAAAAACTCAATAGCATTTATATATACTAATATATATATATATATATATATATATAATCTCAGAAAGAACATTACTAGAAATTGATTATGTTTATAATAGCCACTTAATAGCCACTTAATTAACTAATAAAATAATTAAAATATAAGTCTATAAATAAAACAAATATTACCTAAAATTTTTGTGACTAAAACAAAAAAATTATCTTGAATATGCCAATTTCTTGGATAAAAATAGTTTTCATCAGAAAGTTGTCCATTCTTTCTAAATCAATAGACATTTTTCCAAGGAAGACAAACAAATAGCTAATAAGCACATGTAAAAAATGCTCAATCATTAGGGAAATGCAAATAAAAACTACAATAGATACAATTTCATAACATTTTATAATGGAAGGAAGGAAGGAAGGAAGGAAGGAAGGAAGGAAGGAAGGAAGGAAGGAAGGAAAGAAGGAAGGAAGGAAGGAAGAAAGAAAAGGAAAGAAAGAAGAAAGGAAGGCGAATGATCATATAAACACTAGATCACTAGATTTATGAGTAAATTGAATGGGAGCATGAGAAACTATATTTTATTTTTGATTTAAAGAAGATATAAACTGTCTGATCATGGTTTAAAAATACATGGAAGGAAGCAGCTGTATTTTAGGAAGGCAGACAAGAATTTAAAAAAAATCTAATTTCAAAGCAAGTAGGGACAGATGGAATAAAAGCAATGGTAGGTTAAATTTATTTTTGACAATGTGATAGACACATGTCTTCCTCTCAGACACAGGGGAAAAAGTAAAAATTTGTATGCACATGTTCAATAATAGAAGGAAGAGGAGATTGGGAAAATTTAACATAGATGTATGTTATGGAAATACCTTATACTGAACTAATGATTTAGAATTTTGATCCTGTATTTTGAATTCCTCTTTAGCTTTTTTCATTCAGTCCTTGCCCAATATTCAGTGATAGAGTTTCTACATGATGAGGAAGAATATTTGAAACCCTTGTGTTCTTTAATATAAGTTGTATTTGTGTCAGTTGAGCAGATCAATACATAATATCACCAGTGGATTTTGATAAATAACCAGAGCATGGTTATTAGTTTGTAATACCCAGGTATACTAGACTTCAGATTCTTATTCTGATGAAAATACAAATTAATTTACATTGTGTGGCAACATGTTCATGCATGTATCATAGAAGAATTAACACTTTTCATTCCTAACTCAGTAAATCTTCTTTATTTTATGGAAACCTTCTGTGACCATATTATTTTTAATCCAATCTTTGTACTAAATGCTGTGATTGATATTCTTATAGATATAGCTAATAAAGGTTTGTATGCCTCTCTGATTGATGATATTTCACTGCAGTTAAGATCTTGGACCAATAAACAAAGCAACATCCATTTCAATCCTTGTTCTACTATTTACTAGACTGTAGGACTGTGGTCAAGTTAACCTGCTATGTGTTAATGCCTTTTCTATGCAACAGAGATAATTATAATATCTTCCCATATGGAAAAAATATTTAGATGATTGCCCAGAATATGGCAAGTACTCAATTTACATTTTCTCCTTTCTTTATACTGAGTCAGAAGTTTTAAAATGATGGTTAAGTGGTTAACTTCTCTTTCTCTCCCTCTCCCATTCTTTCTCTTTTTCTCTCTTAGTCTTCCTCCTAATTGTTCATGTGACCATATTGAGGTTTATCTGAATGGCATGACAAATTCAGTTTAAAAAGAATGTTAGACCTGACCAGTGTGGCTCAATTGGCTGAGTGTAGTCTCATGAACCAAAAGGTTGAAGGTTCAGTGCCCTGTCAGGGCACATGCCTGGGTTGCATGTTCAATCCACAGTGGGGGCATAAAGGACACAACTCAATGATTTTTCTCTCACATCAATGTTTCTCTCTCTCTCTCTCTCTCTCTCTCTCTCTCTCTCTCTCTCTCTCTCTCTCTCTCTCTCTCCCTTTCTCTAAAATCACTAAATCATAAAATAAATATTTTTTTTTTAAGAAAAGAATGTTACCTTGAGTGCATCTCAGATAGCTATGGGCCATGGCCATGTGATGTGCTTACGCATTCATCTTATAAGTACTGAATTCTGAGATTATACTATAAACTACAGTTTGTTACATCTTTGAAGGATATTTTAAATGCTAACATTTCTGTATTCACTCCTTTGATACTCAATGTAGTCATCCCTTAGGTTTTAAGTAACTACTGGGGCCTCTGGATTTACTGTTATTACTTCAGAAGTCTTTAATAGAATTAACTTTGCCCTAGGTAAGTTATTCTAATGTAAAATTTTGAGAAAATGTTATATAAAAATATGCACATTAGACATTAAAAATCATTTAATTTAGCATTATATCTTCTACTTACAGAATTTTTTAAAGTAAAAATACACAATATATTTAAGGGTGTCACATAAAAGTATTAGGCAGGGGTCCTCAAACATTTTAAACAGGGGGCCAGTTCACTGTCCCTCAGACCATTGGAGTGCCGGACTATAGTTTAAAAAAAAAAACTATGAACAAATTCCTATGCACACTGCACATATCTTATTTTGAAGTAAAAAAACAAAATGGCAAAAACACCCGCATGTGGCCCACGGGCCGTAGTTTGAGGATGCCTGGTATTAGGTGACATACCTTGTGCAAATATGTATAAAATTTATTGAAAGTGTGGCCTAATTAATTAGAGAATTGTCATCTTAGATTATATATTTGAAATACCATGAAGATTTTGCTAATAATCATACAACCAGCAGGCTTAAGTGTCTTATTTAGGAATACTAGATGGTTAGTCCTAAAGAAATCTGAAATATGTACATGGAAGTACTTTAAACTTTGAAAGAGCACATGAACATCATATTATTTCACATTGTTAGATTTGTAGTAGAAAGAAATAAACAACAGATAACAAGATAGTAATAAACAAGAGAAAATATATTTATGGTTTATAGCTTAACAGTTGAACAAGTAAATGACCTAATAAGAATGTATTTGGACCCTGGCTTGGTTACTCAAATGGTTAGAGTATAGTCCCAATATGCCAAGGTTGCAGGTTTGATTCTGGTGAGGGCACATACAAGAAGCAATCAATGAATGCATAAATAATTGTAACAACAAATTAAAGTTTCTCTCTCATCAATAATGATAATAATAATAATAATAATAATAATATATTTGTAAAGAGAATCAATGACTAAGAATGCATTCTTTAAAGGAAATTTTGGCCTCGTAAGAAAAAACAACACATGAAATCTTTCTAATTAAGAAAACAAGGAGTTATTATCTAGAAATAAAATCAATAGAGGATAGTATTTCAAAATCCTATATAATAAAAGGCTAATATGCAAATCGACCGAATTGCGGAATAACCAGTAGCTATGATGCACACTGACCACCAGAGGACAGAAACTCAATGCAGGAGCTGCCACCTGGTAGTCAGTGTGCTTCCACAGGGGGAGTGCCGCTCAGCCAGAGCCGGGTTCATAGGCTGGTGAGCGCAGCGGCGATGGTAAAAGTCTCTCCCGCCTCTGCGGCAGTGTTTAAGATGTCTGACAAAGGGAACGGGCCAAAACCGTCAGTCAGACATTCCCTGAGGGCTCCTGGATTGTGAGAGGGCGCAGGCCTGGCTAAGGGATCTCCACCCAAGGGCACGAATTTGGTGCACTGGGCCTCTAGTAATAAAATAAGATAGGATTAGCCAACACTGGTTTGGCTCAGTGGATAGAATGTCGGCCTTCGGACTGAAGGGTCCCAGGTTCGATTCCGGTCAAGGGCATGTACCTTGGTTGCGGGCACATCCCCAGTAGGGGGTGTGCAGGAGGCAGCTGATCGATGTTTCTCTCTTATCAATGTTTCTAATTCTCTATCCCTCTCCCTTCCTCTCTATAAAAAAATCAATAAAATATATTAAAAAATAAGATAGTATTAAAATTATACATATCAAAGTCTTATTAAAGTAAAAAATGTAGGTAAAATACCAAATAAAGCCAAAATATTTAAAAAATGGTAAATTATATTTAATGATAAATGCTTATTAAAAGTTGATGAAAGAGGAAAATAGCAGTGAAGATTATAGTTTTTACATAGTGTGTATATGTGTGCATGTCTGTGTACAAAAGGACATCATAGTAGATACTACTCTTATATGATTCTATTATAGATATAGTAGTAAAACAGAAAATACTTTCAATATAGGTTTAAAATTATTGCTATGAAAGAGTGCAATTATGGTTTCCTACCATTTATCTCTTGTAGATGTGTGAAGCTGGTGAAAGGGAGCTCTATAAATTTCAGAGGACACAGCAAAATATTAGATACCTCTTCAGGGTGAAATCTTGACAAACATGCTAACACTGGTTAATGGCATGTGAATAAATTAAAAAAAATTATGTGAGAATTCTTTTATCTATAAAAAAATAAGAAATGAGTGAATATGATAGGAGTAAGATCAGAAAATATGTATATCCCAATAGGAGAATTTAAAATTTTGTCCTAGAGGAAAATAGCATTTTAAGAGTGATTTTAAACATTGATATTACCAAGTTTACATTTTCAGAAGATCATTTGGAAGCAATAGAATAAAGAACATCTTGCATAATCCATGGCAGTAATGCACTTATCATTGCTAAAACAATTGTATGGAAAATATTTTATAACTAGAGGCCTGGTGCATGAAATTCATATACTGGTGGGGGTTATTCCTCAGCCAAGCCTGCACTCTCTCACAGTCCAAGACCCCTCAGGGGAAGTCCACCTGCCAGTTTAGGCCCAATCCCCTGGATCGGGCCTAAGCCGACAGTCGGACATCCCTCTTGCAGTCCGGGATCACTAGCACCTTACCACCTGTCTGCTCGCTCCTTACTGCTAGGCTCTCTGCTCCTTAGCACTGCTACCACCACTGCTGCGCTCACCAGCTGTGAGCTCGGCTTCTGGCTGAGCGGTGCTCCCAAGGTGAGAACACACTGACCACCAGGGGGCAGCTCCTGAATTGAGCGCCTGCCCCTGGTGGTCAGTGTGCATCATAGCGACCTGTTGTTCTACCATAATGGTCACTTAGGCTTTTATTATATAGATGTCATAAGAAATGCATTGCTTATTCAATGATTTTTTGAATATATTTGTTGAATATTTTAGGGGAAATACTAATAACAGTCTTTTAAGATGATCCTGTTTTTATACATTTGTTTTATAAATAAGTCAAGGACTTGTATGCATGCATATTAGCATAACCAATGGACACTGGGGCTGTGGGAGCTTGTCCTAGGGGAGGCAAAGTGGCAGGGAGAGGGTCAATCAGGGAAAAAGGAGACATATGTAATACTTTAAACAATAATTTAAAAAAGACTTAAAAAATGAGTCATGGGAAAATCAAATAATAATAACGTTTTTACCTATTGTGCCATTTTAAAAATCTGCTTTCCTCCAAGTAAAAGCTATAGAGAAATTATAAGCCATGTTGGATGTGTTCCATTTCTGGTTTTGAAGCTCATCACCATCTTGGGAAGCTTAAGGGGGAGTGTTTTCAATTGAACAAAATGAATGTAAGTGGCTTGAAAAGCTTTACAGAGGAAGATACTCTGCCAGAAATATCACTTTGTCTAGTTGACAGAATTTAATGAGAAATTTTCTATCTTAAGATTCAGACATGCTTTTCCAATCAGACCATTATCTACTCTGCAATAATCTGTCTTCTAAACTTAAATTGGGGCAAAGATGAGAGACTGACCACCTGGTGAAATTGAAAATAAAACTCACTCCCTACTTTCAATACCACCATAAGTATTCTACAATACATGAGTTTAAACTTGCCCTTACTTTGTTACAAAACTAATGTGTGCTATCTGATATAGAATTTCCTCTTTCTCTCTCTGTGTGTAGGAGAAATGCAAGGACAATTTGAGTATATCCACTGAGTACAGTATTTACTGCAAAGCTTTGATTAAACCCGCCTATCCTAATTTACAATCTAATAAAATATTATTTGTGTATCGTCTCTTTGGTACAGGGCAGACTTGGGCTTTATTCTCAGCACTGCTATTCAAGATCATGAATTTGAGGACTTTACTTAACTTTCAGAGTTTCAGTTTTAAGGTCTGTAAATTAGAAACTGCTACTACCGTATAGGTCTATTGTTATGATTAGTACGATATGTGTGACATTCCCTAAGGCTTAGTTGCATATGAGCCATTATTTATGCCTTCTTTTCTGCTTTTCTCTTTTACACCGGCTGAAAAGTCAAATTACCTTCCCAGATTTGATTTTTTTTTCATCTAGACATGGACATGCTGCAAGTTCTGGCTAGTACAATGTAAACCAAAGTCTCTGGAGAAGATTCTGAGAATATTTCACTTATGAAAAAGGCTTATCTGGTGTATCCGTTTTTATCATTCCTGCCGAATCACCTTGCAATCTGGAAGATGAAAGCCATGTGCTAGGAATAGTGGAGCTAAAAGATTTTTAAAAATCTCTTTCCTAATGAATATCTGAATATTTGGACTAACCTTGGGCTGCTGCCTCTAGAATTCTTATATGATGAATTAAATCATTTGTTTAAGACATGGTTAGTTTTTAGTTTTTTGTTTGTTTGTTTGTTTTTAGTATGGGAAACATTCATTGTTTTTACAATGCATAAAGGGTCTAAGGATTATGTTTACGTAATTTGTCCTTGAGATATTTTAATCTTTTTCCAACCACTCTACTGACTCTGTTCTTCCAACCACTCTACTGACTCTGTCAGGAAAAAATAAACAAACAAATGAAAAGTAGAATTTTTTTAAATTTTTTCATTGATTTCAGAGAGAGAAAGGGAGGAGAGAGGGTTAGAAACATCAATGATGAGGGAGAATCCTTGATCAAATGCCCCCTGTACAACCCTTACTGGGGATCAAGCGTGAAACCCATGCATGTGCCCTGATAAGGAATGGAACTGTGACCTGGTTCATGGGTCCATACTCAACCACTGAGCCACCCAGCCTAGAAAATCTTTATACTGTACATTTAACAAATGAAAGGTATTAGCTTATTACCTTGAATAGCAGAATTTCATTGTAGCAGGACTTCTTAGGACTAGTGTTACAATATTCATTAATTTTAAAGCAGAGACTGCTGTCCTACACATCACAACAATCCATCAAGTTGCCTAACTCACAATAAACCATGGGCATTTTAGTAAGAAGATGAGACACACATTTTAAAACTCATCATTTTTACTTAATTCTCATCAAATTCTTCTTAAAACAACTCAAAGTTATTTTCCTTTTTCAGCTCATTTGTCTCTCCTTTTCTTCAGAGACATTCCCTCAAAATGACCTCTTAATGTCTAAGTGATTCAGCTCTTAGTATATCCTGCCAAATATAAACTAATATCTATTGATTTGAATCATGATCATGGTGAGAGGGAGGAGGAATAGAGGGTGAATTCCAATTTATTCTTTAACAACTTCAGTTAAATGAAAATGAAGTAATTAGTTATTAGTAATAGTTATTAACCATGCTTGCTATTTTATAAAATCAGGCATTTTTTAGAAAACATAGCAAGAAAGAGTATATATTTCTTAAACCTATTAGAACTGTTCACCTCAATGAACTGTACTTTGTTATCAAAATAAATCTAATGTCATTACATCAGATATGATTATCTATAATAATAAAAACATAATATGCTAATTAGACTAGAAAGCTGAATGACCTTCCAGACATCATTCCAGACATCCTTCCAGATGAAGCCGCCACAGCGGAGCCAAGGCAGAGGTGGTTAGGGGTGATCAGGCAGGCAGGCAGAGCAGTTAGGGGCGATCAGGCAGGCAGGCAGAGAAGTTAGGGGCGATAAGGCAGGCAGGAGAGCAGTTAGGGGAGATCAAGTAGGCAGGTAAGCACTTAGGGGCGATCAGGCAGGCAGGTGAATGATTAGGGCTGACCAGGCAGGCAGGTGAGCAGTTAGGAGCCAGCGGTCTCAGATTGTGAGTGGGTACAGGCCAGGCTGAGGTGTCCCTGCCCTCTGTGCACGCATTTTGTGCACCAGGCATTTAGTTTGTATATAATTTAGCAACAAAAAATAAAGATAATGAAATAAAACTTCCTAAGCCCATGATTCCTTATAATTATAAGACTTTGAGTAGAGGGGAATAAAGATGTTTTAAAATCCAGATGTTTTCAAACTTAAAGATGATGTTATGCTCTTTTATGTAAATGAGCAAGTTGATTGCATGCTATACCACACTGCCTATTTGGAGACCCAATTTTAAAGAGATATCTTAATCCTCTATGTAACTTGAAATAAATAAAAATATTTGTATGCTATCAAATCTGAAAGGCACATTTATGTCACTTTCTTTGTATCTTGGGATTAAGAATTTGTTGGTTTATGTTCCACTTTTTCAATTTTTGAGAGTAAAGCATAATATTATAAGTCTGCTTATTGATAAAAGGGTCTGAATCAAAGTCGGTTGATTCATTCAAGTAGAGGAGTTTGTTCTTTATTCCTGTTCCCAAAACAGAACTTCCTTTTGTGTGCCACCAACCAGGATTGATATCTCTGTGTTGTGTTTTTTTTTTGCTTTTGTTTTTCTTGTGCTTTTCTTTTGGAGAGTCTTTTTTGTTGAAACTGGGCAGGGGACACAGGCTTCAAATAAAAATGGGCTTCTCTATACTTTGGTGGTAATTTATGCATCTTAACATAAGCAAATTTTCCTGAAAAGCTACTCAAAAAGTAGTCAGTGTGGAGTGTTCTAGTTTCTAAAATATACTGTATTAACCCACATGACTGTAATTTTGGTTTGGTGCTCACGTCATAAAGCATCAGTTTCATTACAGAACATCATGTTTATTTTTCTTCCTAGGAGACCTGGGGTACCACAAACTGTCATCTTACTAAGTAGTTGTCTTGTTGCTTTGTCGTTGGCACATCTTGTTTTATTATAATTTTTTGCATGAAGTGAAATTGTTAAAGGAGTTAGTGAAATAAGTTTTGCTAACTTTGTAAAAGACAAAATGATCACATCTAAAATATTCTGATTGTGTTAGGCAGACTAATGCTCCACCTCCTCCAAAGATGTCCAGTAGGTTTCAATCTTTATGACATGTGAATTTATTCTTTAACATGGCAAGATGGATTTTGCAGAATTGATTAAGAATCTTGTGATTGTATGATTATCTTGGGTTACCCAGTGGTCTCAAGTCTAGAGCGAGGGAAGGTGATATAAAACAGAAGCATAGTTTGGAGTGCTAAAGCCACAAGCTGTGATGCAGGCAGCCTCTAGCAACTGGAAAAGTCAAAGGAGCGGTTCTCCCTCAGAGCCTCCAGGGGGAAAGCAGTTCTGTTGACCCCTCAATTTTAGTCCTTTAAGACTCATTTCCCCACTTATGACTTTCAGGGATATGTAATAGTAAATCTGTGTTGCTTTAAGCCACATTGTTTATGATCATTTGTTACAACATACATAAAAATGTGTACTCTCATCTATTTCTACAGAAATAATTTCCAGAGGATTGATGATCAAAAATCAGAAAAATCCAAATCCATGGCTCTATTAAGATGGCACTGTATCAGTATCATTTGCAGATGGTATAGAAGCATATAAAGGAAACCATCCAGTCTAATCTGAGGAAGTAGGGCTGGGAGTTAAGGTAACTGCTGTGACAGAAGGCATAGGAGATAGCCAAGTGAAAGGGATGTGGTGGAATGAGCAAGAAGAGGAAGTACTTCTCACAAAGGGAAAAGGTGTTTGTGAAGAGCTTGGAGTAATTGAGAATTGAAGAGACTTTTATATGACTAGAATCTTTAGAGTGACGTAGAAAATAGTGCAAAACGAAGCTGTTGAACTGGAAGAACTATAGAAGCAGCCCTGACTTTAAGTTGGGTAATCAAGGATTATTACCTTCAGTTTAGGAATATTTGGAAGCCATCAAGGGGTTTTACTGCCCAGAATTGGAATAGTTTTGACTTCTGTTTCAATTAAATAATTATATTTTATGCTTAAACAATTCCATTTTATGCCCCCTTCACCCATTCAGATATGTCAGTGCTTTTCCTCATCCCAACATTAAAAGCATCTACAACAAATATATGGCATGGGTCAAGATAATGTTAGGATATCACACTATTATGCATCTGTAATTAGTGCTTTTGATGCTTTTTGATGTTTTATGCAATGAAATGCCATAATTAATTGCTCACATTTCTAGGCACTGCATAGGCAGTTTAGATAATTAATGAAAGTCAGTTAGTTGTTCACATTATCATAATCAATAAAGTTAGAATGACTCAATATTTCTTCTTGTCCTTTTGCCTAGTAGTAATGCAAATGGAGATGAAAAAGAAAAATCACTGTGATTAAAAACAAATCTTCTATATAAGTGAACTTTTTAAAATTAATGTGCCCCTTATTATAGTCATGGTATGAGTTTTATTCTCAATTAAGTGCAATCTAAAAATGAATTAAAAATGACATTTGTAAATGGATGGAAAAGAAATCATATATAACAGTGACTTGACTTAAAAGGCCCAATGATATTAGCTCTCTTTAAAAAGTCTGAGGGCAAGAAAGAATTGGCCTATAAAACTTCTGGTGTCAGTATTTCCCAGAGACAGATGAGGTCCTACTAATTATTAGTTATTTAAATGAAGCTGCTCTACTTTTGATTAAGAGTCTTTTCTTAAGCTGCTATACAATGACATATATATAACTTCTATCAGTGATGATAAAAATTTTAAGTGTAAAGAGTCCCATCAAATCCTTAAAGATGTATTTTAGAAAAAATAAAATTTCATGTGGCTATTCTAATTATGATTAAGGAAGGAGTATACACCCTTATCACGTATTTCCAAAAATACTTATACACCTTTTAAAAATTAGGACAGGCCCCAATATTTTGTATGTTAGCATAAATCTCCTACTAGTAAATTGCTGAAGCTGCAGAACTCAGTTAAAGTCTTGTAGTATCAGAATATCTCCTCTACCCTGGCAATAGTTAAGTTTTTCTCTATTCAAGGTATGTCCTCTTGTTTTTTAAATCAGGATAATTGTGTTCACATAGAAATGATTGACATATTATAAACAATTCATACAAACTCAAGGTACCATGTTTGGTCTTAAAGATAGAGCCTGAGACAAGAATAACTAAGTTCTTTCAGATTGGACTCTACTCAGTGACTTCAATTTATCCCCATTCTTCCCATTTAAATATTTCTCCTTCTTTATTCCATCTAACTTAAGACCTTGTTGCTTATGGCATTATACTATTCTAAAAATGTCTTTAAGAGAAAGATTGAGTGTCAAGACCTTGGCTCATGAAGACTATAATTTCAGGTTTTGTTTCCTTATAAATTTCAGATTTAATTTATAGTCTTCCATTTTAGGAGCTATCCCCATATGCTTTTTAAACAACTCCTACCGCTTCACTCTTCAGATTTTGAGGAGGTTTATGATCCTTGAAACCAAAATTTCCCTAGAGAAATACCTTATATTCACATTAGATAAAATTCTTATATAAATTGTGATTATTATGTTAAAGATGTCAACTGTTTAAAATACTTCTGAGTAGAAAATCCTAATAATGATATTAAGGGGGAAATAGGACAGGGATTTCACACTCAATAGTATTTGGGAAATAGAAATTTAAACCTACTGAAGTAAGGTTTAAGCAAATATTTAATTTTTAAAGTTCTAAGAGAATTTATAATCAAATATTTATTCTGAGTCAATAAAAAAGGAAAATAGGACATAATGTGAAGACTATTGTGAAATTATTAGTTCATACACTCTTACTTTTCCCCTTGGTGACAATCTCTAAGAACAATAAAGAAAATGTTTCCATAGGCTTAGAAATCTCATACAAGTTTTCACCTACGTTTCTTATTTCTCTGTATTTATAGGTATTTCCCTCTCAAACACAAAAGATGAGGAAAGTTGGTGACTTTCCAAAATGCACAATCAGCTTCTAACAATTTTGCATTGCCCAGAAAGTAAAGAATGGGTAGTTTAATGTAAACTAATCTATCACTAAAATTATTTTTAGTTAATAACACTTTTTTAAAGTTTCAGAAAATCTGCAGAATGGAATTATCTAGTAGTCCTCAATTCAAGATATTCTATGACTTTGCTTAGGGAAAGAATGAGAGAATCCTGCTTCAGTGAATCATAAAGCTACCATTAAGTGTCCATTCTTCAGATGACAAGTTTCTAATCACATTGTGAATCACTTTAATTAAAGATAGAGATGTTGTTTGAGAAATAACTAATCATGAAATTGATTTTGTTTATAATAAAATTTAATTTTATCACAAATTTTAATTTTAACAGTAGACAACTTAAATTTCAGTCTAAAAAAGACACTTAGCACTGACAAGTTTTCCTAATATATTATCTCAACTAGAGGCCCGGTGCACAAAATTTGTGCACAGAGGGGGCGTGTCTCTAAGCTCAGCCTGCACCCTCTCCAATCTGGGACCCTTGAGGGATGTCCAACTGCCCGTTTAGGCCCGGTCCCCAACTGCCCTCCCCTGCAGGCATGGTCCCCCCCAACTGCCCTCCCTTTCAGGCCTGGTTCTCCCCCAACTGCCTTCCCCTGCAGGCCTGGGACCACCCCCCCCTCCAACTGCCTTCACTTGCTGGCCTGGTCTCCCCCAACTGCCCTCCTCTGCCAGCCTGGTCACCCCCAACTGCCCTCCACTGCTGTCCTGGTCACCCCTAACTGCCCACAATGCCCTCCCCTGCAGGCCATTCAGTGGGATTGGGCCTAAACGGGTGGTCGGACATCCCTCTCACAATCCAGGACTGCTGGCTCCCAACTGCACGCCTGCCTCTGCCTGATTGCCCCTAACTGCTTCTGCCTGCCAGCCTGATCACCCACTAACCACTCCCCTGCCAGCCTGATTTATGCCTAACTGCTCCCCGGCCAGCCTGATTGCCCCGAACTGTCTTCCCTGCAGGTCTCGTCACCCCCAACTGCCCTCCCCTGCTGGCCTGGCCCCCCCAACTACTTTCCCCTGCAGGCCTGGTCCCACCCAACTGCCCTCCCCTGCTGGCCTGGTCTCCCCCAACTGCCCTTATCTGCTGGCCTGGCCACCCCTAACTGCCCTCCCTCCTGGCCTGATCAACCACAACTGCCCTCCCTTGCAGGCCTGGTTCTCCCCAACTGCCCTCCCCTGCAGGCCTGGGTCCCCCCCACTGCCTTCCCTTGGTGGCCTGGTCTCCCCCAATTGCTCTCCTCTGCCAGCCTGGTCACCCCCGACTGCCCTCTTCTGCTGGCCTGGTCATCCCTAACTGCCCACAACTGCCCTCCCCTGCAGGCCATCTTGTGGTGGCCATCTTGTGTCCACATGGGGGCAGCCATCTTTGACCACATGGGGGCAGCCAACTTGTGTATTGGAGTGATGGTCAATTTGCATATTACTCTTTTATTAGATAGGATAGCAAGTTAGTGTGAGGATGTCAGTGTCATAAAAACTCTTTATCCTATATAATAAAAGGCTAATATGCAAATCAACCTAACAGCAGAACGACTGGCCGCTTTGACATGCACTGACCACCAAGGGGCAGATACCCAGCACAGGAGCTGTGCCCTGGTGGTCAGTGCGCTCCCAAAAGGGGAGTGTTGCTCAGCCAGAAGCCCTGAGCCAGGCTCACGGCTGGTGAGCACAGCAGCAATGGTGGGAGCCTCTCCTGCCTCCGTGACAGTGCTAAGGATGTCTGACTGCCGGCTTAGGCCCTCTCCCTGCGTGCCTAAGCCAGCAGTTGGACATCCCTCTAGGGCTCCTGGACTGCAAGAGGGTGCAGGCCAGGCTGAGGGACCCTCCAAATGCATGAATTTTGTGCACTGGGCCTCTAGTAGTATAATAATCCAAATCTGTGAATGAGAGATCAGAAGTGGCATTGTGAAGATAAGCATGAAAACAGTCAACATTTTAAAGCAGTTTAGGTAGGTTTTCCATACACAGATAAAAATTAATGTTCATAAAATTGAGGCTGTGAAAATATTGAAAAAGTATTTGGATTCAAAAATGGAAACAAGCATGTAAATACAATTTACATAGGTAAAATTTTGCCAAGGCTTTTAGTATAACTAGTGGCCCAGTGCAGGAAATTCGTGCATGGGGGGAGGTGTTCCCTCAGCCCAACCTGCACGCTCTCCAATCTGGGACCCCTTAGGGGATGTCTGACTGCTGGTTTAGGCCCGAACCAGCAGTCGGATATCCCTCTCGCAATCTGGGACCACTGGCTTCTGACCGCTCACCTGCCTGCCTGCCTGATCACCCCTAACTGCCTCTGCCTGCCTGCCTGATTGCCCTTAACCCCTCTGCCTGTTTTCCCAATCGCCCCTAACCTCTCTGCCTGCCTGCCTGATAACCCCCAACTGCTCTCCCCTGCCAGCCTGATATCGCCCCCAATGGCCCTCCCCTGCTGGCCTGAACTCATGGCAAACTGCCCTCCCCTGCCAGCCTGATCTCACCCCCAACTGCCTTAAAACCCCTCCTCAGCTTCCACCTTAGGTTCTGCCTTCACAGTTCACCCAGATTAGGTTCTGATTGGTCAGTTTCTATGCCAGTCAAAAGCTCCGCCTCCTAGGCAGCCATTGGCTCCTAGCAATTCACCCAGATTTGGTTCTTTTTGGTCTGTTTCTATGCCAGTCAGCATCAAAAGCTCTGTCTCCTAGGCAGCCATTGGCTCCTCACAGTTCACACAGATTAGGTTCTGATTGGTTGGTTTCTATGCCAGTCAGTGTCAAAAGCTCCGCCTCCTAGGCAGCCATGGTTCCTCACAGTTCACCGAGATTTGGTTCTGATTGTTCAGTTTCTATGCCAGTCAGCATCTCTGGGCCTATCTTCGAGCCTAATCAGAGAGGCAGGGCTGATCAGCAGCCCCTGCAGAGGCCCAGAGAGAAAGAGATGTGTGCTGCTGGCCAGGCCCGGAGAGGAAAAGAGAGGCAAGGGCTGATCAACAGCTGCCATGGAAGCTATGGATCAGACCCTGCTTCTCTCTCCAGGCCTCTCTCCGGGCCTGATCTGCAGCCCCCTCAGCAGTCAATGCTGGGTCACCAGGACAACCCAGCACTGACTGCAGGACTGATTTCCGGTGTTCAGTTGAGCCTTCAGTTGCTATGGTCACTGCCTTTTTATATATATAGATAAGATTGGTTATTCTATGGATCTTTAATACCTCTTTTTAAATTTTATCATGCCTTCTCTAACCTGCATGGTTTTATCTCTTCCTTCTATCAGTTAAGTAGTGCTGTTAAAATAAAATTGCTTGTTAAATATTAAAATGTACATTATACATGTAAATATTTTATACTCATAATATTTATGTATATTATACAATACAATATTATATAATTACTAGAGGCCCAATGCACAAAATTTGTGCACGGGTGTGGTCTCTAGGCCTGGCTGGTGATCGAAACGTGAGCATCTGGCATGGAAAAGCAGGTCCCAGCTGACCTCTGGGCCCTGGGCAGAACCTGGGCCACTGGGTGCCTGCGCATGCCCCTCCACCTGAGTCATCGGGCTCCCGCCCAGCTCCCTCAGTGCCTGGGAGCCAGGCAGCAGCCCCGCCCTCAGCCTCCACTGCTGGTCACTATCTGCAGGGTGATTGGGCCTCGCTCACACCTGCCTTGGCCTGGCACCTCCTACTCACCTGCTCTACCATTCTTCTGTGGTCGCATTCTCATCAGGGCCCAATGTGGCCAGCAACGCCTCCACAGCTGCCTGCTGCCAGCACTGCATCACTGATGCCTGCTTTGTTCCACGCCACCTCCTGGTGGTCAGTGCACATCGTAGTGCGTGGTTGAACTCTTCAACGAGGGAACAATTTGCATATTAGGCTTTTATTATATAGGATTTGTATATGGTGTAAATAATGTATTTGAATGAATTTGAATATAATAAAGGAATTTGAAATTTAGATAAAATTATATTTCCTATATGTGTACAGTCATGATATACAGTATATACATTCTCAGACCTTTCTGGATATACTCTAAGATAAGCTAGATCTCATAGCAGAGAAAATTAACTTTTTGAAAGTAGGCCAAAAATAATGATAGAGAGTGTTCACTGGATTTCCCTGAAGAATTCTTCCTTGAAGAATTAACATAATTGTTATTTGAAAAAGTATTTAGATTTGCTTAATTTAGTGAGAGAAAACTCACTGGAAAGAAATGCTAATCAGAAATTTTAAAACAAAATGAACAAACTTGAAAATACAAAATGATAATTACCAAGGTACATTTTCAGGAAATATGTTAGACTAAGTCAATACTATTTCACAGTAAAATTAGAAGGTTAATTTTTTTCCTCACAGTGACTCATTTTGTTTTATTTTTATTTAGATGTATTAATATACCATGTTATATTAGTTTCAGGTGTACAACATAGTTATTCAATGATATACCTACTGAAGTATTCACCATGATATATGTCTAATTTCTCTGAACAATGACTTTTGCTGTGTATGGGCTATACTCTTCTGTTTCTTTGTACATCTCATAAATTTTGTTTGTGGAAAACTGTATTTAAATATATATAGTGGTATCTCTGAAAATCAAATTCATCTGTCTCCTAATGGATTGCTTTTGCTAACATGTATTATTTTTATTGGTACGTTAGGACTATTTTTATAAAGCTTATAGTACTTATCATGTGCAGCATGGAAATACATGCCCAGTTAGCTTGATGGTTAGTTTGATTGGACAGATATTTTATTAAATGTACTAGTGGCCTGGTGCACAAAATTCATGCACATTAAAAGGGAATTAATTAGAGGAAATATTTAATGTTGCTATTGCCCTTTCTCTATAATAGAAGTGTCAGAGATTAAAGAAAATTATTAAAATGTATATGAAAATATTCCTTCTGTCAGAGTCTGAGGCAGGCCACAGGACCTAGAGTCAAGTCCCTGCCCACCCACACATGCCTCAAAATTGTGCGAGACCCAGACCCAGCTGGTCCCACCTCCGTCAATCCCTGCCAGGCGGGGGGACACAGTCTCAGGTCCCCCGTCAAGCCCTGGCAGGTAGCACAGCCTCAGGTTTCCAGTCAAGCCCCGGTGGGTGGAGGGTGCAGCCTCAGGTGCCCCGGCCTGGCAATGGGGCGGGAGGCACAGCCTGAGGTTCTCCAGCCCAGAGCCGGGACTGGGTGTGTGGCCTCAGGTCTTCCGGTCTGGGCAGGGGGCACAGCCTGAGCTCCCCTGCCAAGCCCTGCCGGGTGGGAAGCATGGCCTCAGGTCCCCTGACATGGCGCCAGGACGGGGGGCGTGGCCTGAGGTCCCCCTTCAAGCCCCACTGGGTGGGGGTTGCAGCTTCAGGTCCCTGCTGATCGTTCGTTATGGCTCATTACGGGAACCCCACCTCCACTGTGGGCACAGCCATCTTGTGATGGAGTGAGTGTCAATTTACATAATACCTCTTTATTATATAGGATTGAACCTTCCTGAAGGCAGACAAGCTAACTCTGCCTTAGGCTGTACTTTCTTTCATGATTAGGGCCTTTATATGTATGTTCTGTTCACATACATGTCCTGCATATGTGTGTTGTCTTCTGTATTTCCAGAAGTACATCTGAGTTTTTCAATGTCCATTGTGGATGTCTCTTCGCCAGTTTGGCCTTTTAAATATTTGGTGAGTCTCTTATTCCTAACCGGTGTTGCTGCTTCAAGCTTTTGTGCTGTTAACCAATTGCCAGTGATTAATGTTGACAAATGCACTTAATTTTGGTATTTTTGCTGAGAGCATGTACTGAGCCATGTCAGTATAGACAAGCCCTAGAGTAGAGATTTTCAGGGACCTTGCAGACATATCAAGTAATGTGTCTTCCCTGGGCATGGAAATTTTGAGGATCTCCAACCCTGGTCTGTCCTCTGCAGTGACTCCTAAAAATTTCTAGGCCATTGGTTTGCATAGCTATTGATTTGTAATAAAGATTGGTTTGTAAGGCTGTTGATTTTCAAGGACACCAAAAATAGGTCAGGAGAAGACTTGTGGCAAGTTAATTGCCACATAACTTGCTCTTTTCACTGAGATTCAGCCATTGCTCTTAAATAAAGTCTTTGTCAATTATTAGAAGTTTATTGTTTATTTCCCGAATTTCAAAAGTTTGATCTTGAATAATTTTGGCAAGTATTCTCTATGCTTTTATGGAGAAACAGATTTTTGGAGGTCCTAAATCTATTGTTTGTCATCTGGCTCTTGTAATTCAAATCCTCCATTGTAAATCACGTGTAAATAACTTGTTACCTCAATGATATTTAAAATACCTTTCACTACAAACTTATTTTGAAAAAATAGCTATGATAGACTTTTTTAATCTACCACAATTTTTAAATTTTCGCTACAGGTTGAATGTGCAGTACAGCTCTGTTGAGGTCAAGCATGGCCATATGACTTGTTTACATGAAGATGTGAGCAGGAGAGTACCTATCCCTTCTTGGCAGAAATATTAAGGGTCTTCTATGTTCCATTCTGGATTTTTATAAAAAGCACGTGTGAAAACAGTTAATAAAAAGGTCCAGTGTTATCTAATTGTAAGGCAATGATATGATGACTCCGATCTGTCTTCAAATATCCACTCTCATCTTATGGGGGATTTCAGACTAGGCATGATCTCAGAATAACAGATATTCTGTTAGGAACCAATGTGAGAGCACATCTTTCTCAGTCCCTTTATTGCACAAAGAGTCTGAGGTTTTGGACATTTAAATTACTTTCCAAAATCAACCCCACTGGCAAATATGTTATCTGGGATTAAATCAATGCCTTTCTATATTCCTGGCCAGTCTGGTCAACATTTAAAAGTTGACAATATAGGAATACCAAGTATAGCATACATATATATATATATATATATATGTTAAACACATTTCTAGATTAAGATACCAAGTATCTCTATATTGTATTTTAAATTATATGTGTGCATCTATATATCCTATATAATAAAAGCCTAATATGCTAAGTGTCCGACCATTCATTCAACCATCCGTCCAGTCGCTGTGATGCACACTGACCAGGGTGAAGACGCTCCGACCAGAAGGTTAGCTTGATGCTAGGGTCCAGCTGAGAAGAGCCAGAG
Organism: Eptesicus fuscus; assembly: GCF_027574615.1. NCBI lineage: Eukaryota > Metazoa > Chordata > Mammalia > Chiroptera > Vespertilionidae > Eptesicus > Eptesicus fuscus. The sequence goes on along the minus strand of NC_072477.1, from coordinate 15,271,272 downwards.
ACTCCCTGAAGCCCTCCTGCGGTCCCTCCTTGGGATAGGCCTTGATCGAGACTGGGCAAGACAGGCTGGACAATCCCTGGAGCCAACCTCCCTTGGTCCCTCCCTGGCCTCTAAAATATTTCTTCTAATTAATTTCCGTTCAATGTGCATGAATCTGTGTACCGGGCCTCTAGTTATATATATATGTGTAAACACAGACTAGAGAGAATCCAAAGTTAGATATTAGCAGGGTAAGCTTGAAAGGGATCAGAATGAGTCTCAGAACAGAGAAGAAATGACCATCCATGGAATGAAGGCATCCTACTCTTCAAAACTAGCCAGAATGTTAGTAAAACAGAGATTTGGTTCTGCATGAAAATTCATGTTTAGAAGTTGTTTGTAAGAAAGATGATGTGTTCACCTTTAAGTTAATTAGAAAACTGGTTGCTTTTTTTCTTAATGCAATCCTCTCCTTCCCTTTGCATTTAACAGTGGCTTGTTTAAGGTAGGAATATATGCATCACTGATGTCATTGCCTTTTTACCTTAATTGAAGTGTAAGAAAATCATGCCCCCCAATTACACCAAGCCTTGCCCCATATGCTAATTGCTATGAATATTAGGTCATCTCCATTTAAGACCAGCAGCTGTATATATTTCTTTGGACAGTTCATGTTGAATTTAACAAGTCACTTTTGATTTCAAACTCAGTGTGGTCACCAGGGTGTTCTGGGGAGCTTCCCAATCGTGGGGGTAAATAGACTGCATAATGATGTGGAAAGGAAAAAACCCTGAAGATTGCCAACACATCATCAGCCCACAGCTTCTCACCCATCCCCTAATCCTCAATTTTCCACAATTATTTTAAAAGAAAAGCAACTGAGCTTGTCTTGCCCTGTTTTGGATCCTGTTCTGAGAGGATCAGACAATTCTGTCACATTTTCCCCTCCCTACTTAATGTTGCTTTAATTTCTCTTGGAAACGTGTTAGTGTTAGTGAGCGGTGGAGAGCATGGAGAGCATATATAAGCCTTTGCCTCTGGCTATGCTTTTCTCCGGGGATTTCCTGTGGCTAAGGACCCTGGGTGAGTTTGATGATGCAGGCTCTGCTCACAAACCAGTCATCATGTCTGGGATAATACTGCAAAGGCAGGCACTTGCACTAAAGGGAAAGCCCTGGGGATTCTGGTTACTTGTCTCTCGCCTAAGCATATAACCAGTGCATTAGAGGGTCCTTTGAAACAACGCACATGAATTTCACTTCTCTGATTACGTTCCTGTTTCACCAGAACAGTAGGCTGAAATCTGCCTTTAACATTTCCTGGGGTTGAATCTCAACTGCTGGCAGACTCTTTGATTCTTTATGCAGCATCCTTTGGAGAGCTTGTAAAGCCAGATAAGGAATACCCATGTGGCACCACATTTGAGCTGTCTTATTAGAGGCAACTTTGCAGGGCGGCTTTGCCACAGTTTGCTGCAGAAGCTTGAGCAAGAAACCTATTTGCACACACAGTGTGCTACAAAGGCCAATGTGAGCTTTCCAAAGGTGAAGAGCTGCCTCATAACGAGTCTCCAAACACCAAAGTCTGCCTGGAGACCCTCAACTGTGACCTACTAGGTGTGTCTGTTTGGAACGCGAACAAAATTTGTCAATTTGTTGAAAATATCAGTGTGTTAATGGCTTGAAAGCAGACACTGTGCTTTATTTTGAGTAGAATGGCTCCCTCTCTTCACAAAGCCTGTGCAAATAGATTTTCGGAACTCTTACAGGCAAGCTGCTTCGGCTCAATTGTAGGAATTTGTTCTGTTTATAATTTCTGTTACATACATTGCACTGCCTTCTGAAAAGATAGATGTATGTTTTTGAAACCTACTAAAGTAAATTATGTTGCTTCACTAAATATGCCTTTTTATAATGCACAGTGCCTTTTCAATGACCAAGCCATGGGAAATGAATGGTGAGTGGTCTGTAATTATATTCAGATTTATATGGTGATGGTATTAAGAGACAGTCACTTGTACTTGTCATTATAAAGTGCACAGAGATTACTCTCCAATGTTTTAAGTTAAATTAATTTTTTGATTTGTAAATGAACAGGTAAGTACCAAGAAATTGGCAACTATGCCAGTTGGAGCTCTAAAGTAAGATTCAGAAAGATTTTTGGAATGTTGGAACTGGAGGTCAAAGTCTACGCCCATGAATATAGAGACAAGTATTGCGCTTGAGTGTTTTTTGTTAACTGTGTTCCGTTACATGGGTGGATACAAGGATTGGGCAAATAATTAGATTTAACTTGTTTTGTTATTTTGTCAGTGGAAAATTACAAAATATGAGGGGATAAAGGAGACAAAAGTGTGTACAAAGAAAAATATACTTTCATGGAATTTACCTTAGATAAGAATACCAGAAAGGACATTAGGGAAATGAGGTATAGTGAAAAGAAGATTAGATCAATGAATTATAAATCATGGTGAGTTATAGGACTTTTAGAGACAAGAAACTAGAGGACTTGAGATGGAAAAAATGAAAAAGAAGATGTTTAGAGGTTTTTCAGAGAATGGATTGCAAGAAACTGAGATTGCAGAATCAAGAGACTAGGCAACTTAAAGAATTAAAGACAGGACCCAGCCAGTGTGGTTCAGTGGTTGAGCATTGACCCAGTAACCAAGAGGTTGCTGATTCAATTCCTTGTTATGGCACCTGTTTAGCTCCCAGTTTGTGGGCTCCATCCCCATTGAGGGGCATGTGGGAGGTGGCAGATTGATGATGTTTCTCCCTCATTGATGTTTCTATCTCTCTATCCTTCTTCCTTCCTCTTTCTCTAAAAATCAATGAAAACATATTATAAAAAGAGTCCAATATAGGATCATTGAAGGACAAGATCAACAAAATGTGTATGTATGTATGTTGTATGTATGCATGTATGTGTGTGTGTATGTGTATATATATATTCATATATATGTGTATATATGAATATATATATATGTATGTATTATTCTATAAGTGAAATTTAATTGTGTATATAAGGACCTCAAAATTGAGTAGATTGAACAAGCAAAAACTTGTTTAGCTCCTGATTCTCTGGGTTGGATGGATGATCCTTCTAGTGTGAGCTTCCTCAGCTGAACCCTGCTGAGTTTTCTTATGTGTTTGTTGTCAGTTGTAGGATCAGCTAGTAAATGAATGATCTAGGATGGCCTCACTTATCTTTCTTGCAATTAGCAGGCTGTCAGACAATGCATTAGGAGTCACTCAGCCACATGTCTCTCATCTTTTAGTAGACTAGCTCAAACTTTTTCACATGTCAATGTTAGGGTTTCAAAAACTATAGAGCATGATGCACAAATATTTACAAGTCTCCACTTTCATTATGTTTGCTAATCATTCATTGGCCAAAATGACTCACACAGCCAACCCAAATTAAAAGATATTGTGCTGGACTCTGCATTCAGATGTGAAGAAACAAATTTGTGACTATTCTTAAATCAACCACATATATTTATTTTCTATCTTAGCCACTAGACTCTAAATTCCCTGTGGCACAAACTCAGTCTGTTGCGCCCATTCACTAAAACCCTCTATTGCCTATCATAGTGTGTGAAACACAGTGGACATTCATAATAATCTCCTGATAAATTCTTATCTATCAATACTTCAATATGTCCAAAACAAAGTCATCTGCTTTCTCAAAAATCATCAACTTTTCCAAACCTCACTACTTTTGTGAAATAAATGTCCATTTTCCAGTTCTTTAGCTCAAAACTTTGATGTCATTTCTAGGCAACCCTACTCTCTTCTCTTGTGTAATCAGATCTAGTCCTTTGTTTATTCTATTTATTCAATTACTCTCAACTGTACCTCATGCAACTTACAATATTTTTTGTTTTCTCATCATTGTAACATTCAAGAGACTAAGTAACTTAAAGAGTTCAAGACAGGAAAATTAAAGAATAAGATCAACAATGTTTGTATGTATGTAGGTAGGTATCTATTAAGTAGATAGTTCTAGATTGACTTTCTGCTACTAGATTTCACCCCATTGTTCAACTGCCCTCCCAGCAAAGCAATAATTTTACAAAAACTACTGATTATGCCACTTCTGTGCTCAATGATCTTCAACACTTTTCTATTCTATAACAACTTGTCAACTGAGCAGTTAAATGCCAAGATTACATGATCTGAAACCAGCATTTACAGCCGTTTCTCTAAAAATTATTTAATATATTTTATATCTTGCTACCTGAACTACAACCCTTTTCCTCAAGAATACTGATATTATTTTTCCTTTCCTTTATCTTTTTATCTACCAGCAATTCAAACATTTCTTTCTCTCACACATTAGTGTCTTTACTGGTCAAAAGTTAACTCACTGAACATTGCTCTACTCAATGATACTACCTTAAAAAACAAAACAAACAAACAAAAAAAAACCCTGTTACTTAAAACACCTCAATCTACAACAAAGTAAATTGTCCTTTTGCTATTGAAACTTCATAACACCTTTTATCTATATTATGGCTGGTTTTAAAATTGCCTGTTCACTCTTCTATCTGTCCCTCAAGGGTCTTACCTATTTCATGACTGAGACTGTATATTATTAATTACTACATCCACAAAATGCAAAATACAATGTCTTATTCATAGCCTATACACCATAACTGCTTGATAAATTAATGTCAAAAGGAGAACTGAAAACCGCATATTGTGTTCAGCTTAGTACACATTAGCAGGTGATGTATATTAATGAAATAAACTGAAATTACTATCTCAAGCCACCTGGATTTGCTCTGTGACTTTCTCCCATTATGCATCTATTTCCAGGGGCTAAATAATAAATCACACATTTAACAAATGCAAATTAAATCAATGTTAAGGAAAGTGCCGTTAATTCAAAAGAATACACTGTAACTCTATAACTATATTTCATTGTTAGAATTTATACATTTTATGGCCAGGATGAAGATAAGAGAATCTTAATGACCCTTGTACATATATCACTGAGGACTCAGAACTAAGGAAATTCTGTTAAAAATCTATGTTCAGCATCAATTAAATAGAGTAACAGTTGCTCTTACATAGTTATGTATATTTTAAAAATGTTCAAAACAGTAGTAAATTAAATAGCATACTCATTTTTGTTTATAAGCCACTAGAGGTCCAGTGCACGAATTTGTGCATGGGTAGGGGCTGGGACTGCTGGGGGGAGGAGCCGTGGGAGGTTGGCTGGCAGGCCCTACCCCCAATTGGGGTGGGGGGGGCTGATTGGGGTGGGGTAGGCAGGGGGAGGGGCCACAGGAGGTTGGCCAGCCAGGGGGAGGGGCCGTGGGATGTTAAGAGGGGTTGATTGGAGGCCCCCAATCAGGCTGGTTGGCCCCCACAGTGCACATCATAAAAACTCATAGCAACTAGTCATTCTGGTCATTCCAGTCATTCCGTCATTCTGGTCAGTCATTTGGCTTTTATATATATATAGATGATTTAAATGAAACTATTCCATCTCTCCATGAGACTGCTTTTGCTCACAGCAATTGAAACATCTTAAAGTGAATGCTTTACTTTAAATGCACAATATGAATTTTCAGTTTTCTTATACTGCCAGTTGGCTGATTATGCTACTTTCAGTAACACTCAGAAATGTTGCTGTCAAGAATTCTTTTCCAACACATGTATTCTCTTGGATCTTTTATTAGAATTAAGAAAGACGTCTAGGAAAAAAAAACACAAAACAATTTCTTTCTCTAATAATTTAGGAAAAACTGTGTACAGGTTACATTACTACATGATTTCTCAATTCTGTAGTTTGCTGACTTAATAAATGTCAAAGAAAATGATATTCTTAGAATAGCTCTCAAAATTATATAAGAGTGAGACAACTATATTTTTCTGCTTCATATGTAGTCATTTCAATCTACTAACATATTAAGTCACTTTGAAAAATAAATACTACTACTACTAATTACATTATATGTTTCCATGTGTGTTGTGTTTGTCAGTTTATTTTTTACTAATTATATTTGGCATTTGGCATTTCATGATTCTTTCATTCATTCTGCTTGTTCTTGTGGTAGCAGAGAATCAATTTACTTTCAAGATATTCTCTCATTTATCACAGAATTGATTGGAATGACAATTCCATCCCATACCCAAATAGTTATAATAACCTAACCTAACCTACTTGTACTTTCTCTTTTGGAATTTTGAATGATGCGTGAAAATACAGAGATGTCAAAGAATATTCCCAATTTAGGAGATTTAATAAATAGTAAAATCATAAATCATGGTTTAAAACCAATTGTAGGATTCCAAAATGTTTGGTAGTCTTACTGTGCCTCATGTCCTAACATCATATGGAGAGATAATTCTTTTAAATATATATATATATATATATATATATATATATATATATATATATACTTTTATTGATTTCAGAGAGGAAGAGAGAGGGAAAGAGAGGTAGAAACATCAATGGTGAGAGAGAATCATTGATCATCTGCTTCCTGCACTCCCCACAGTGAGGATCAAGCCCCTCAACCGGGGCATATGCTCCGACTAAGAATCAAACAGCGACCTCCTGGATCATAGGTCAACTACTGAGCCACCAGCTGGGCTGAGATGATCTTGAAATCTCCTGGGTGGTGATCACTGTAATTTGCATTTTCTCTAAAAAGATTGTGACAGGCACTATGGGACCTGGGTTATATCTTTAAATTCCAGGTGCCTCCATATTTTTTTTTTCTATTTTTAAATGAGAAAGTAAATAAATCCCTTTTTATTTTTTAGACTTATTTTGCAGATCTAATGAGATAAGCAAAATCTTTGTGAAATATAAAGAACATTGATCTGATGTTTTCTTTTACCATCAAGAAAACCACTGAAACCGCAAACTGAAGCCATTCGACTGAAGATGAACTGATAAATTTTAGGCTCTAAGAATCCTGTAAAATAAAATCTATTTCTGTATGAATCATTATAAAGTAGTGTTTATCACATACTCAAGTAGTATTGCATTAAAAAAATATTATACAAACTTATGATTGAGTATATGAGGTCACAACAGCTTATTCACTGAGTATTTTTGGTCAATGAACTGGCCTTTGCATTCTCTAGAGCAGAACTTTTTGCCAGGAGCTGTCCTTAATAATAAATTAAACATTAAATGTATGAGCATAACACAAGCACATTCGAATTTTTAACTACCCTGAATTCCATATTCTTATGTATCTGAACTCATTTCCTTGTCAAAGAAATGTAATTTATTTAAAGGCAGAAATTCTTATTATTTTTGTTGTGTGTGTACTTCTACATAGAATATATTTTGCTACCTCATTTTTATTTGATAAAATAAAATAGCTAGTACTTTCAAATTTTCTAAATTCTAGACTTGTAAGAATTTCTTAAACTGTTATAAATAAAAATAATATATACAAATATATCTGGAAGTTAAATATAAAGTAATCATATCCCTGTAGATGGTGACACAGTCAAAAGTGGATGGCATAAAAAGTAATTTAGTGTTATGAAATGGTTCTTTTTTTCTTCCAGTAATGCTCAAAACACTAGGTGTTATTCATTAAAGTCTCAATTATAAGCATACGCTGACTGTTGGGCTGCCCAGATCAATCGTGTGTGGGTCAATCTCTGAGCAACCATCGATAAAGTAATCAAAGTTGAAATATATTCCACTTAGAGTCTTGTTTCCAATACCCAAGAAAGTAACTTTAATCATTATTTCCTTCATCTCTGCCACTTTGAAGACAGGCAGAGAAAACACAGCTGCATTACAAAATGTTTTTCTCATTGGATAAATTGGGGAGGGGGAGTGCTTGAGACTTATTAGAGCAAGATTGACAAAATCTGATCAATCCCGTACCAATGATATGCACTAACATTCTCAGTTATAATGTTGGCCTATATGAAGAATATCAAAGTTTGCAATTACTTAGATTCAAATGGTATCATAGGAGGCAGGTAAATATTACCAAATTTTTCCATCTTAATTCAAACCAAGATATATAATTTGGTATTTTTATTTAAAATTATCATAATACTTGTGGTACACAGATCTTGAGAAGACTTTCATAATGAATTCCCCCTTTCTGGTGTCCAGGAATTTGTGTAATCTCCTCTTCTTGAGTAGAGGTGGGGCCAGTGAGTTGCTTCTCACCAGAGAAGCAAATGTGATGAGATGTCATCCCATGATCACTTTACAATCTCTAAGACTCTGTTTTGGCCCAATGTAGTGACATTCTTGCTGGTCTTGAAGAACAAAGGTCATGAATTGCCTCTGAAGAAGGCCACATGGAAAGGAACAGAGGCAGCATGGGAGAGTTTGGAGCTAGCAAAAATGTGCAGACCTTAGTCCTAAAATTGCAAGAGCATAAATTTTGCTACCACCTTAGAGGATTTGGAAACAGTTCTTCCCAATTTGAGCATTCAGATGAGCATGTAGCCCAGCTAACACTTTGATGGCAGTTTTGTGAAACACTGAGCAGGGATCCAGAAAAATTGTGTCTAAACTACTGACCCATGGAAATGTGGAGAAAAAAAAATAAATGTGTAGTTTTAAGCCTCCATGCTTGTGGTGATTTTATATATGTCATTGAGCACATAAAAAACAACAAAGGAATAGTTTCAAAATGTATAGTTGACAGCAATTTTTTTTATAAAATAATACTGTAATGATATAAGTATTCATAAATGGCAAATTTGCTTTATGGAATTTCTTAAAATGAGTTCTTTATTTAACTGAGAGGACATGCATTGCATTGTGCTTAAGAACATGAACTCTGGCCCTAGCCAATCTGGCTCATTGGGTAGAGTGTGGGCTGCAGACTGAAGGATCCCTAATCGATTCCAGTCAAGGCATGTATCAAAGTTGCAGGCTCAATCCCTGGCCCTGGTTGGGGCATGTGCAGGAGGCAACCAATCAATATGTCTCTCTCTTACACCAATGTTTCTCTCTCTGTGTCTCTCCCCCTCCCTTCCACTCTCTAAAAATCAATGAAAAAATATCCTCAGGTGAGGATTAACAAAAACAAAAGAAAACAGAAAACATAAACTCTGTATTCCTGTGATCAAATATCAGCTATTTTCTAACTGTGAACTTTAGTAGTATATACAACCTTTTTGAGCCTCAGTTGTCCCATCAAAAAAAAAAAAAGATAATAATTGTACTAGTAAAGTATGTTATTTCTGCCAAAATAATTAATATTCAAAACTGAAGAGTTTCACCCATTGTATCTGGAATTAGAGTAAAAAATAATACAGGGTGTGGAAACAATAAAAATTTATAGATGCCTACAATTGAAAAATAAAGTGAATGTAATAAAATAGCAAAACAAATATAAAAAAAATAGTGACATTCATAGCAGACTAGAAGCCTGGTGCACGGAATTGTGCACAAGTGGGGTCCTTTGGCCTGGACTGCAGGGATCAGGCTGAAATCAGCTCTCCGACATACCCCGAGGGGTCCTAGATTGTGAGAGGGTGGTTCTCAGGTGATGCACCCCAGAATCGGGCTCCCTGCTGTCTGCTTCCAGGTGCATCACCTGAGAACTGCAGCTGCCAAGTCACCACAGCTCAGCAGCTCTTGCGTTGAGCATCTGCCCCTTGATGGTCAGTATGAATCAGAGCTACTGGTCAGAGCATCTGCCCCCTGGTGGTCATTGTGCGTCATAGCTACCAGTCAAATGGTTGAAAGGTTAGATGGTCGCTTAGGGTTTTATATATACTAGTGGCCCGGTGCATGAAATTTGTGCACATTGAAAGGGAATTAATTAGAGGAAATATTTGAATATTGCTATTTGTCCTTTCTCTATAATAGAAGTGTCAGAGATGAAAGAAAATTACTAAAATATATATAAAAATCTCCCTCCTGTCAGAGTCTGGGCGCACTATAGGAACTAGAGTCAAGTCCCTGCCCACTACCCGCACACACTTCAAAAACACAGGAGACCCAGACCAGGCCGGCCCCACTCCTGTTGAGTGAGACCCAGACCTGGCTGGCCCCACTCCCATTAAATCCCTCTGGGCAGGGGAGGCACAGTCTCAGGTGCCCCATCAAGCCCCACTGGGCGGGGGGCACAACCTGAGGCCAGGCGCCATGTAGCCTCAGGTCCCTGCGGTTCGGTCGTGACATTACGGTGTCCCGGCTAATTTGAATATTCCTCTATTGATAGATAGATAGATAGATGATAGATAGATAGATAGATAGATAGATAGATAGATAGATAGATGATAGATAGATAATTGCAGCAGATTATAGATATCAGAGAAAGAGATCTTATAGAATTTTGCTTTCAGAGAAAATATGTTATCTATAGGTAAAACAAGTTCCAATGGTAAATTTTTGTTTAAGAAAGCTATGAAATAATGGAAAATTTGCCTAATATAAGAATATGTAAACAGAACAAGTTTAGTAAAGAAATGATTATCTCAACAGTAATCCTATCTAATAAAAGAGTAATACGCAAATTGACCATATCTCCACTTCACACACAAGCCACGCCCACCAGCCAATCAGGAGCAAGTATGCAAATTAACCCAACCAAGATGGCTGAGGCCTTCGAGTGAGCAGGAGGCTTGGGTTTCCCCAGCAATGGAGGAAGCCAAGCTTCCTGCACACCCTGGCCAGCCCAGGCCTCCACTCAAGGCTACAAAGTTTCAATTATAGAAGATAAATAAATCCCAACAAAAACGGCAGCAGCCATGGAGCTGGAGAGAGCAGGAGGCTTAGGTTTCCCTGGAGATGGAGGAAGCCAAGCTTCCTGGCTTGCCTTGGCCTCCGCTCAAGGCTACAAAGTTTCAATTATAGAAGATAAATAAATCCCAACAAAAATGGTTGAGGCCACAGAGTGAGCAGGAGGCTTGGGTTTCCCCAGCGATGGAGGAAGCCAAGTTCCTGGTCTGCCCTGGCCTCTGCTTAAGGCTACAAAGTTTCAACTATAGAAGGTAAATATATCCCAGATACCAGGGCCTCTGCTTGGGTCGCCAGGGTCATGGCTGGCCTGCAAACCACCACAGGCCCCTTGGCTGCACCATGCCCCAAGGGAACCCCCACCCTGATCCAGGACACCCTTCAGGGCAAACCAGCTGGCGCCCACCCATGCACCAGGCCTCTATCTTATCTAATAAAAGAGTAATATGCAAATTGACTGTCACTCCAACACACAAGATGGCTGCCCCCATGTGGTCAAAGATGGCTGTCCCCATGTGGACACAAGATGGCCAGCAGGGGAGGGCAGTTGAGAGAGACCAGGCCTGCAAGAGAGGGCAGTTGGGGGCAATCAAGCCTGCAGAGAAGGGCCATTGGGGGGGGACCCAGGCCTGCAGGGGAGAGCAGGTAGGGGGTCCAGGCCTGCAGGGGAGGGCAGTTAGGGGTGACCAGGCCTGTAAGCGTGGGCAGTTAGGGGCAATCAGGCTGGTAGGGGAGCAGTTAGGCATTAATCAGGCTGGCAGGGGAGTGATCAGGGGGTGATCAGGCAGGCAGGCAGAAGTGATTAGGGGAAATCAGGAAGGCAGGCAGGTGAGCAGTTGGGAGCCAGCAGTCCTGGATTGTGAGAGGGATCCCAGATTGGAGAGGGTGCAGGCTGGGCTGAGGGACAACCCCCCATGCACGAATTTTGTGCACCAGGCCTCTAGTAGGAGATATAAATTCTAGAGGCCCAGTGCACAAAATTGTGCATGGGTGGGGTCCCTTGGCCTGGCTGATAATCGTGCCTGATCAGGGCCGACCAGTGGGGGTTGGGACTGCAGGAAGTTGGCTGGCCATGGGAAGTTGGGCTGTGGGAGCTCACTGACCACCAGGGAGCAGCTCCTGCCTTAAGCGTCTGCCCCTTGGTGGTCAGTGCATCGTCATAGCAACTGGTCGACTGGTAGTAACAGTTGCTTGGGCTTTTATATATATACTAGTAGCCCATTTGCAGGAAGAATCCTGCAAGCGGCCGCTGTGGCTGCGTGCACTGCCGCTGCTGCCGCCTTTGTGGTCGCTGCGCCTGCACCCACGCACCGCTGCCGCCCGCCCCACCCCCGCTCCGCCCCAATCCGCCCCTCCGGAGCTTTCCCTCTGGCAGCCTCCTTGCTTTCCGCTTTTCCTCCCTCTTTCTTCTAAGTTGTCTTCAGTCTTCACTCCTCCCTCCCTCAGCGTATGCAAATTAACCGCCATCTTTGTTGGGTAATTTGCATACTCGACCTGATTGGCTGGTGGGCGTGGCTTTGGCTGGTAGGTGTGGCTTGGCGTAGCAAAGGTGCGGTCAATTTGCGTATTATTATTTTATTAGGTAGGATAGAGGCCCGGTGCATGAAATTCGTGCACGGCGGGGAGGGGGGGTAGTGAGGGGTGTTGTCCCTCAGCCCAGCCTGCAGTCTCTCCAATCTGGGACCCCTCAAGGGACCTTCATTTTTTCCTTCAAGAGTGTGGTGGAAAAACCCTAGATTACCTTCTTGGATTTTTATAACCCAAATTACCAAGAACACTGCAATTGGTGGCCTACAGGGAGCTTAGCCAATGAGTTGTCAGAAAAGGTATTTACTCTCAAAATGGTTTGGCTCAGTGGATAGACTGTGGGCCTGCAGACTTAAGGGTCCCAGGTTTGATTCCTGTTAAGGGCATGTACCTTGGCTGGAGGCATATCCTCAGTGGGGAGTGTGCAGGAGGCAGCTAATGGATGTTTCTCTCTCATTGATATTTCTGACTGTCTATCCCTCTCCCTTCTTCTCTGTAAAAAAAAAAAAAAATCAATAAATTTTTTTTTAAAAAAGGTGTATTCTCTGCAGCTCATGCAGCCCCTGGGTTGTGTCCACTGGGCTAGGGTCATGTCCCTGCCACCTAGTGGTGGCTGCCTGGGTCTCCACACACCCCAGAGGCCAGCAGCCATCCCCCTGTGGAGGGTGCTAGGCTGGGGGCATGGACACAATCTGCCACTTGGTGCTGGAGCTTGGAAAGCCTCTGGGGCGGGGCGGGAACATCCCCATCTCCAAACGCCCCAAGACCAGCAGCCAGCCCCACCATGGGCCCCAGGCACGAGGCTTGCAGGGACCATGGACAGCACGCAGTGGTGGCCACCAGGGTCTCGGCACACCCCAGAGGCCAGCAGCAGCCCCCGGTCCTGAGCGCCTGGCTGGGGGTGTGGCCCCAAACCACCGCTTTGTGCAGGAGCCTTTGCAAGTGGCTTGGGGAGGCCAGCAGCCAGCCTGACCATGGGCCTCAGGCTGGGGGCTTGCAGGAACCCCGGGCAGCACACAGCAGTGGCCGCCAGGGTCTCGGCACACCCCAGAGGCCAGCGGCAGCCCCCGGTCCTGGACGCCTGGCTGGGGGCGTGGCCCCAAACCGCTGCTTTGTGCAGGAGCTTTTGCAAGCCGCTGGGGGCGGGGTGGAACATACGCAGGGATGTTCCATCCTCCAGGTTGCTTGGCGCCTACACCCATAGGCTCTGAGTGGCCACGGGGCGTTCTGGGACCCCTGCCGCTCAGGACCTAAGCACAGGCCTACAGGCTAGGAGCAGCCTGGGTCCGGAGGATGTTTCCTGGACCCAGGCTGCTCAGCGCCCGCATATGCAAATTAAACGCCATCTTGTTCACTCTGATTGGCTGTTGGCATAGTGGAGGTGCGGTCAAATTGCATGTTTCTCTATTACAAGGTAGGATAGATAGATATGCATAACCCATGGACACAGACAAAGGCCTGGGGCAGGGGGGAGTGGGTGGGCTAAAGGGGGTCAATATCTGTATAACTTTCAACAATAAAGATAAATTTAAAAAATAAAATAAATAAATAAATAAATAGTAAAATTTAGAGGTATTCACTAAGGCCAATGTCACAAAACACACTAAGGAAAGAATAGCCCATTTAAGCACATAGTTTACAAAAGTAGGACAGAGACCATGTTCACCTATTCCTAACTGGAGAGTTGCTATCGTCTTCTTTATGATGTCACATCAATGGTATAAACTAAGATTGACAATATTTTTTATTTCTAACTTTTATATACAATTCTAATAAATTGTGAATCTATATATGTATATGCAATATATAATTCTAATTCTGGCAAATATATTTTAAGGGCTTCTCAATCAATTTACACCTGAAATCATGTGCTCAATGGATTAGCCCATGGTTAATTTTCCTTGAACATCTCTCCAAGGAATATCATTTTATTCAAGGTCCTTGAAGGCAAAGTGAGGCTATATATTTGAAATAGACACAGTATCTTTTATTTAAATGTACATTGAGTTTAATCACTTTTTCAATGATTATATTTGTTTTAATTGCTTTTGTAATAATTATATTTAATAGTCAAAATGATAAAAAATCAGGATCATTTGAATCAAATTGTCTATATTTTTCTGTTTGCTGTAGAGATATTCTTAATTTTCTACTACAAAGATTAAGCAGTTATAGAACAATCAATTTTATATGAATACAGAAACTGGTGAAAAATAAAAACAAACTTTTTTTCATTTGACACACCCAGGGGCAAAGTCAGATGATGGACAAGAAAAGGAGTACTTACCATGGTTTTAAAGAAGCTTCAGATTTTGAAATGTTTAAAGCCTACCTTATATTTTTGTAATAAATCATAAAAATATAATTAATGAATCACAGTAAACATGACCTTTTTTAAAGGACTTGTAAATATCACTCTATTTATCTCTGTCACTTTTCTCTAATTTAGAAAGATAAATAGAACATAAATATTGCTGGGATGTTGAATCAACTAGTCATTAGTATTTAGAGTCTTATTGGTTTTCCTCCTAGGATAGCAATACAGTCCAATAATTTTACATATCTATCAATTGCTTCCAAATGTAGTAACATTATATTTACTTTTTAAATTTGTATAATGATATTTTAATTTGAATGTTAATGTGCCTATTTTTGATGATTGTGTCTAAAATTTGAAGAGCATTTAGTATATTTTTCCTGTGATATGCCATGCAAGTTGTCAAATTTAGAAAACATAGAAACACTCTCTGTGTTCCCTATTTTTATGTTCACATGTACATATGTACTGTCTATGACCAGAAGTAATCTTAAGATATAGGTGAATCAATTGATTATTTTTCTCAGGATCAGCAGTTCATAAAATTATGCCCATGTAGAACTCTATCTTGAAGAAGTATTATCCTGTACCTACTTTAACATCCCCAAATACCTCCTTCCCAATGACAAAACAATTGTTCATCTCTGTTTATGGTAGCGAAAACTTCCCAGCAGGTCTATCAATATGTTTTTAGTTAAAAGAAGATATCAGCCCCAGCTGGTTTGGCTCAGTAGATAGAGCGGCAGTCTGCAGACTGAAGGGTCCCAGGTTTGATTCCAGTCAAGGGCACATGTCCGGGTTGTGGGCTCGATTCCTAGTAGGGGGTGTGCAGGAGGCAACCAATCAATGATTCTCTCATGATTGATGTTTCTATCTCTCTCTCCCTCTCCCTTCCTCTCTGAAATATATTGAAATATATATATTTAAAGAAGATAACATATACTGAGAGTTTTAAGATAATATGAATGAAGGGAGGCCCCGACTGGCATCTGGAAGCCACTAGGGACTCTACCTGTGCACAAATTTCATGCACTGGGCTTCTAGTATTTTATAAGAAAAATACTCTCTTTATGTATACCTCTCTTTCTC
Source organism: Eptesicus fuscus (assembly GCF_027574615.1). Taxonomy (NCBI): domain Eukaryota; kingdom Metazoa; phylum Chordata; class Mammalia; order Chiroptera; family Vespertilionidae; genus Eptesicus; species Eptesicus fuscus. Next base: position 15,255,665 of record NC_072477.1, on the reverse strand, counting down.
ACTGATGAGCTAATTATTTTTAGAACAAAGAGTCAAGTCTGATTGAAAACGATGGATAACTGAGTAAGAACATTATCCTATGTATGCTTGGGATCACAAAGATAAAACTGGCACTTAATCCAATAGCTAATATTTGCACAGCAAACATTTGTACCATGAATAAGACATTTTTGGTACAGAACATTTTTGCTGTTTTTGCTATCAATTTATGTTACCCAGTATGTTTTCCAAACCTGCTTTAATTTCTAGGAGACAATTAATAGCAAATTATGATCCAGATTGCTGGTAGCACTTATTCCTTATGTATATCCTTATTGTTTTAGTTCTGTTTTTATCTTTAACTAGTAGCCCATTTGCAGGAAAATCCTGCAAGCGGCTGTTGCGGCGTGCACCTGCTCGCCACTGCTGCCAGCCCCGCTCCGCCCTATTCCACCCGCCCCGCCCCGCCCAGGCTTTCCCTCTGGCAACCACCTTGCTTTCTGCTTTTCCTCCCTCTTCCTTCTAAGTTGTCTTTAGTCTTCACTCCTCCCTCTCTCAGCATATGCAAATTAGCTGACATCTTTGTTGGGTAATTTGCATACTCACCCTGATTGGCTGGTGGGTGTGGCTTTGGCTGGTGGGCGTGGCTTGGTGGTAGCGAAGGTGCAGTCAATTTGCATATTACTATTTTATTAGGTAGTATTATTCTTTCTTACATTGTATTTATATGTCTAGACTCCCTTAAATCATTTTGGGTGTTAATTTTTAAAAATTAATTATTAATATATTCTCTTGGAAATACTCAAGTTAAAAATATACTCAATGTTGGAAGAAAATAAGCCTACTGAGAAGATGTCTTTTCTCGATATCTTTGAAAATGGACATATTAATCACTGTAAGAATGAAAGTCATAAGGGAGGAAAAAGTGGTTTGGAAACTGAAATGGGAGATGACAGGGATCATTAGAAAAATCAATATGTTTAAATGATGAAAAATCAAAGCATTATACTTCTAAGAAATGTACAAATATCAAATAGAGTAGTTTAGTTTTCAAAATGCAGTCTTAGTTTACTCTAGGGGAAAACATAAGATTAGGTTATAAACATGATAATATAAGGGACCTAAAATGAAATTTAGTATTTGCAGAGTGGAAATGATGTTGAGTTCCAGGAAAGACAGAAAATTGTGATGGATTACAACCTTCCATTTCAGAGTTTAGCTGATAGCAATGCATTATAAAATCTGTATCAGTATGTATTTTTGTACATATGTGAGCTTATACATGTGCTTATACAGAAGAGGTAGAAAGATCTAATTATGTGACTCTACACAAACCCACTTTAAAAATTTAACAAAGTTTAACATACATGTATTCTAAACCACATTTGTTTCTGGCCATAATTTGGGGGCTCCCAAACTCATGGTCACCAAGTCAAGTTCCCAGGACAGAAAAGAAGACAAACAAGAAGGCAATAGTTGTCAAGGGGAGAGAAAGAACTGACAACAAATGGGTTCCTGAGAGATAATCCATGTCACAATTCTAAGATCTAATTCTTAAAAACATTTTTGCTTGCCAATCTGAATTTGGAAAGGAAGGGACAGTGTGAAATTTTATGTTCCTCTCTTGACCAGGCACCACAGATAGAGATCTTGGAGTGCTGACTTTGGTAAGAATCCTCACTCACCCATTGCTCTTTTCTGCCAATTTTCCCAGGATCCTGCCTTGTATCCCTGGTTACCAGCAACTGTAGTTGGGAAATGGAATGTTCTCTCTGTTCTTCATGGGGAAGTGCTTGGCTGTGACCTCTTTTGTCTGGAGTATCTCATAATAGATAAGCTTATCTAGCTTAAATGTAGTCCACATGACCACTGTAATTCAAAATTATCTTTGGTAAGGTTACCTGTTCGCCCTTAAAACAAAATGTTATTCACCTGAGGCCTCACACTGGACCCAGTACAGCTTAAATCACATCCAGTCTCAATATGATCCAGCCCACTTCTAAATCAGTCGTAGTCCAACCAGGACCTGGTCCTCTTTCTAAATCCAACGTGGCCCAGGCTGATTTCTAAAGCGGATCCATTTTGTCCCTGGCCCCATCTCCCAGTCTGAGTCAGCTTGCTTTCAGTCCCAGTCTGGGGATAGACATGCTCAAAGTCTGAAAGCTTCTAATGCAAAAACCCCAAGGCTAGGATCAGAGAGCAACTTACCCACCACCTGCAGAGGCAGGCAGAGTGCAGTGAGCTCATGGGGCTGTGGAGGTACCTAGGCCTCAGGTTACTCTTTACACTTGGGGGCCATGGCAGGTGTGTGTGGGGTCTTCTTCAGTTCCCTCCTGTTACACTAGAACTGTTAAAGGAAAAAAAAAAGGCATATTAAACATTTTAAGACTTTATTTGAGCAAAACTCAGTTAGAATTAGGTATCATCCAATTCAACAGGTAGGATCTCTGAGGAGCTGAACAAAATGAAAGGCTTTTATATGCAGAAGGGGAAGAGAAAAGGAAGATTATACTAGACAATTCCTGATTGATTGGTTTAAGATTCCATTTCTAGGAAAGCTGAAACTATGCTTAAGTCTCAGTTTGCTGATATGGAGATTAGCATAAAAGACTCCTTTTTTTGGGTCTGTTGTCTTTTTTATTTATTTTTAACATAGTAAACAATCAAAATCAGTAAATGAGAAGAATTATTTTACTGTTGGACACTGTGCTAAGTGCTGTGAAAGATACAGAAGGAAGTATTGTAAAGACCTTCCATTCCAGTTGAGCATGAGACCTAAGAAATTTGAAATAACATGTACAAATCATAATTTAAATGTGTTCATTAATGTTGGGAGGAGAATCCATAAATGTAAATATGCATGGTTTATTAAGCTCCCTATAACTTGGCCCCTACTCAATCCAACATCCTCAGTCCATAGACTTCCACTGTGCTTTTCTATGCTACTAGAATAATGAATCGTTTAATGTCACCTCCATGAATAATCTGCACCTTGTTAAGGCCACAAGTTCTCTCTTATAGGAATGATTAACTTGTCCCAACCTGGTCTTCCCAGAAATTCTTAACTATCATTTGAGTTCTAATTTAAATGCCTCCACTACTAACCTTTTTAAATCTGTTGATAGTTTTGATCTATCATTTCTTTGGATAACTACACTATATTAATAAACTTTGTTCTATTCACTATCACACTGAATTGAGAGATAGAACTCTACAATTGAAATTCTTGTTTGAATAATTGCTCTAAAACTAGCCAAATGACCATGGGCAAGTTTGTTAAACTTTTCATGTCTTTGTTAAATCATCTATAACATGAATTAAGAAGTTTTACCAAAATCTTAGTTCTAGCATGAGTTGATCCTGGCTAGGAGTAAGGTAAATAATAACTTCTAGCATTGTTGAGTGTTTATTAGAACTTGGATATTGTTCTAAACTCTGAAATATTTTTATTAATGCTAACCCAATAACATTTGTGTTATTCTTGTCTGCATATCACTGGAATTTATAAAATTGTATAGCCAAGTCATGATTTTAAGGTAGATAGTGATACTGCAAAGCCTATACCTTTAGCCTGCACAGAAATTCCCATTTTCTAAATATAAAATAAGATATGCAGAATCTATAAAATAAAGTAAGAATGGCCACATTTTAACTTATAGTAATCCACTTTCAGACAGTTAGCTTAAAGATAGTATATTGTTTTTTCCTTCTTTTGGTTTTCATGAATGAGAAAATACTGTTTCCCATTTAAAGAACCAACATTTATTTCTAATTATCTTCTGAGATAATGAAATTGCATTATGTCTCACAAGTTAGAAAATAGAGACACTCTTATGCTTGAACATAATCAGGCTTGAAAAGTCAAATTTTCTTATTTCTTAATAGGCATCACTGAAGGATTTATAAATTCACTCAACTGTAATGAATTCACTGAGGAAAACTAAGTCATTTAATATTATCTAACCTGAACTAAAAGAAATTCATCAGCGGAGTTATTTTGTACATCAATTATGTTTTACATGATCATGCAAATTACTGTTTTATCTATCCATTCTGTGTAGTGAATGCTGTTTAAAGTAATTCTGCACTTGTTGTTAAGGTTTAAATTACAAGGGCATGTGGCATTAGTCTTATGGTAGATATCAAATTAACAAAGTTATCAGGCACATTTAGAAAATGCATATATACTAAACCATTTAGTCTCATCTTAAGGTAAATTTAATTTCATAAGCCATGATACAGAATAAATACTTACCCTCGTGCACAGAAACTGATGTGGGAAGACATTGATTACTTTCTCAGAAATGTGATTCATTTTACCATGCTTATGTTGTCAAACAAATAAATAATACTAAAATATCTGTCACTTTCTAGAAACATATATATTAGACTGGAGTTTAACACCACTCTAGAGATATCAAATATATGTATGTGTACATAATATTTAAACTAAATGAGATGGCATATTTATTTAACATAATTACCCTGTAGCCTAAATTTTAGAATAAATAATTTATAGTCACTGATCATAATTTTCATTGTCTATGTATTAAAAAAATGAAGGTTTTTTTGCCCTAGCCAGTTTGGCTCAGTGGATAGAGCGTCGGCTTACAAACTGAAAGGTCCCAGGTTCGATTCCGGTCAAGGGCACATGCCCGGGTTGTGGGCTCGATCCCCAGTGGGGGAATTGCAGGAGGCAGCCGATCAATGATTCTCTCTCATCATGGATGTTTCTATCTCTCTCTCCCTCTTCCTTCCTCTCTGAAATCAATAAAAAATATATTTTAAAAATTAAGATTTTGATCTGTGAGGGGGAAAGAAAATGACAAAACAAGAGGAAACACCAAATATAAAGCCACAAAGAAGATGACCTGTGTATGGGTGGTCATAAAGGGAACATAATTTAAAAAATGAGAGAGAAGACTTTGAAATGTAGAACATCAGTTCAGAGTGGACTTTGAATATGAGGTAGAGTTGTTTACATTTCATATCATGTAATAAGGAGCTCTATATCTATTAATGGAATCACTCTAGAAAGTAAATCTTTTATGAGCATCCTAGTGAAAAAAAATAAAACTTTTAAATTTATTACTATTTACTTGGAAAGTATACATTTTGTGAATTATTTTTATGATATTATTGATGTACTAGTGGCCCGGTGTATGAAATTTGTGCAGGGGGGGTGGGGGTGTTCCTCAGCCCAGCCTGCACCCTCTGCAATCTGGGACCCCCTCGAAGGATGTCCTACTGCTGGTTTACAGGGATCGGGCCTAAACTGGCAGTTGGACATCTCTCTCGCAATCTGGGACTGCTGGCTCCAGCCGCTTCAACTGCCTGCCTGCTTGCCTGATTGCCCCTAACCACTCTGCCTGCTGGCCTGCTCACCCCCAACTAACCCCTTCCACCGGCCTGCTCGCCCCCAATTGCCCCCCACCACTGGCCTACTCGCCCCCAAATGCCCCCCTGCCAGCCTGATCACCCCCAACTTCCCCCCTGTTGACCTGCTCGCCCCTATCTCCCCTCCCCACTGGCCTGCTCACCCCCAACTGCCCCCCTGCTAGCCTGCTCACTCTAAACTGCCCCCCCCACTGTCCTGATCACCTACAGCTGACCCCCACTGACAGCCTGCTCACCCCCAACTGAACCCCTGCTGGTCTGCTTACCCCCAACGGCCCCTGCCATCCCATGCTGGCCTGATCACCCCCTGGTGACCCAAGGTCCCAGCCCCTCCTTTTTTTTTTTTCTTTTTTCTCAGCACCTCCTTGAGCGGAGGCCAGGGCCAGCTGGAAGCAAGTATCTAGGATTTATTTATCTTCTATAATTGAAACTTTGTAGCCTTAAGCGGAGCCCAGGGCCGGCCAGGGCAGGCAGGAAGCTTGGCTTCCTCCATTGCCAGGACAACCCAAGCCTCCTGCTTGTTCCAACTCTGTGGCCGGTCGCCATCTTGGTTGGGTTAATTTGCATACTCGCTCCTGATTGGCTGGTGGGCCTGGCTTGGCGTAGTGGAGTAATGGTTAACTTGCATGTTTCTCTTTTATTAGTGTAGATGATTCAAAAGACTTTATCTAGTTGTGATGATGAAACTCAATTAAATACTTCAATATCTTACAATATTTTATGATTATTTGTATTCATCTGTGATGAGGCTAGCTGGTGTTTGGAATGCAGTCTGTTTGCTTAGAGCAAAGCAAAGCTGATTGACCTATAATGCAATTAAAACTATGAGTTCTCTTAATTAGCCACATATTTAAACTAAATGAACTGGTATATTTATCAAATATAATTACCTTCAACTCTACATTTTAGAGTATGGTCAACTTTATAAGATTATTTCATGCAATATGTTTCTATCTCAAAATCATTAATTTTTAAGATTATCACACATTTTTTAAACAACTTTTCTCATCCAAAACATGTAGAAAGTCTGCATTACATGGAATATAGCTAGAGAGATCTAAATATTTTTGGAAAAAGGAAAATCTTATTTAATAAAATTAAGAGTTAAAATAGCAAATAATAATGTAAACAGCCAAATATCTTACATTTTCTCTAAGGCAATATGATCAGCTTTAGCTGAGCTATAAATTTGGTAAATACTCCTATAAATCCACTAATATTTTTGACATGTGTGGGTTAAAAGGTGGGTCATGTAACTAAACACATATATAATCTGATAAGTAGAACCGACTACATAGTAAAATATTGAAATATGTAAAAGATAGTAAAGGTAACATTAATGCTGTGCTGTAACTAAAAATGAATGATTATTGGTTTTTACTAACTAACAACATAATAAAAATAGCTGCCATTATTAGTACTTATGACCCTGGCAATGTTCTAGGGTCTTCACATAGAAATAACACAAATATTTGAGGGAGGGGCCAATCTCTACATTTTATAGGTGAGCAGTCTCAGGAATGTTAAGTATTATCATAGCCTCACCCAGTCAGTGAATGGCAATATTTGCATGCAGATGTGGTGAATCTAAATTCAAAATTCCAACCATTTTGGTTTGTGGTTTCAAAGTCAAAGATGCAGCATTCACACTACTAAGCTAAATAAATGCAAAAGTTCTTGTATTTATTATATACTAGTGGCCTGGTACACAAAATTCATGCACAGAGGGGGGTTCCTCAGTCCACCATGCACCCTCTCCAAACTGGGACCCCTTGGGGGATGTCCCACTGCCAGTTTAGGCCCGATACCTGTGGGACAAGTAGTGGTACATCCCTCTCACAATATGGGACTGCTGGCTGCTAACCGCTCACCTGCCTGCCTGCCTGATCACCCCTAACCTCTCTGCTTGCCTGACTGATCGCCCCTAACTGCCCTCCCCTGCTAGCCTGATCCCGCCCCAACTACCCTCCCCTGCCGGCCTGGTTGCCCCCAACTGCCCTCCCCTGCCAGCCTGATCTTGCCTGAAACTGAGGTCTGTGCCCTTGACTTGAATAAAAATGGAGACCCCCTCAGCCCATGGGTGGAGACTCTATCCACTGAGCAATATTGGTAAGCTATTTTATATTTTCTAATTGATAATTACTGATACATATGAGCTACATATCTATATATATAAAAGCCTAAGCGACCATCGCAACTGACACAACTGAATGGACAACTGAACAGGCTGTGTTGGGTGACCAGGACAGCAGGGGGGTTAGTGAGGGCTGACCAAATGACTGAGCAGCAGACTGTGTGGGGTGACCAGGCCGACAGGGGGGTTAGTGAGGGCTGACCAAACAACCGAGCAGTGGGCTGTGTGGGGCGACCAGGCTGGCAGAGGGGGCAGTTGGGGGCAACCAGGCCAGCAGGGGGTGAGCAGTTAGGGGTGATCAGGCAGGCAGGCAGGTGAGCAGTTAGTAGCCAGTGGTCCCGGATTGTGAGAGGGATGTCCGACTGCTGGTTTAGGCCCAATCTTCAGGATTGGGCCTAAACCAGCAGTCAGACATCCCCCAAGGGGTCCCGGATTGGAGAGGGTGCAGGCTGGGCTGAGGAGATCCCCTCATGCACTAATTTCGTGCACCAGGCCTCTAGTTCTATATAAAACGTGAGCTAAATGTGCTTGTAAATTTTTATTTAAATTATTATAATTTTACATGAGTCTGTATAATATTTTTTATATAGATGGTCCAATATCTGCCACTAAATAAAGTTGTTATTCTTTCCTGTTTCCATGCTTTGTATTCCTTTTTCATACCTTCCTTCATTATTAAGTTTTCAAGAAAGATATTAGCCATTAATTACTCATACTAAAATGGATGTGCAGAAGTCACAGAAAAAAAGTACAAAGGATTTTCAATCTATAAGTATGCTACAAGCAAAATTTAACTTCATTTAGCATTTAATTTTAAAGTTATAATGTCTTTCTCTGTCCTCAAGTCAACTCTATTAATTCTATATCAGGCAATTAAGTTGTCTGTGGAAATTTTACTATGGCTAAACTATTCTTTCTGAACATTTAGTCTCTGTTCAAATCTGACCTAATCTTTGTCATGCAGCTCATATCCTACTTATGCTCAGATGTCCTCACACCAAGGTTCCTGCTCTCTTTTAAATTTTGCTCTTTTAAATCACTTTCTGGTCAATTCTTTTGCATATTAATTATGCATGGCATTAGAACAATTCCATTGTTATATTGAAGTCACATATAAATTATAATTTAAATGTTTTCATTTTGAGATTTCCTTTCTCAAACTGTATTTTAAATGCCTTAAGATAAAAAACTATACTTTGTATATTTCCCATTATGAAAGACTGATTTGCTGAAACAGATACACATCACAGGTATAGAAATCTAAGGATGGAGCTACCCAGAACTATGGGGTGCTGGACCCAGGCAGAGGGCCACTTCAGCATGGGATGACCACAAAAAGTCCCAAGTAGGGCAATGGCCATTGAAACCATAGGGTAGGTTCACTCCCAAGAACCCAAACAGGTACAGTCACCAGTGTGAAATTCTAAGTGACGGGGAGCCGCAAGCTCATGACTCCAACCCATGAGAGAGTCAGAGTTGGCTGTCCCCCAGCAAAACTACATGGGCCAGGATCCATCACTGTGTATTCTGAAAAGGGGGCCCCCACTTCAGTGCACCTAGAAAGTGGGGTCTCTGCCCTGGTATGTCCAGAAAGCAGGACTCCCCACACCATCGGGCCTTAAGGTTTTAGATTTGCTCAGAATCCATTACTTCTGTTTCCTTTTTAGTATTTCTTTTTGGAATGGGAATACCTATCCTATGCCTGTCCCACCATTGTACTTTAGAAGCACATGACATGTTTGACTTATAAATTGACAGCTCGAGTGTCAACCATGTCTGATTTAGATGATATTTAGATAAGACTTTCAACTTTGACTTTTTAATTGATGACATATGAGAAGGAAAAATATTTTGGATGAGTAGGGGTATTGTCTAAATATTTGTGTTGTCCCGAAATTCATATGTAAAATCCTAATATGCAATGTGATGATGTTAAGAGGTGGGGCCTTTAGAAGGTGCTTAAGTCATGAGGGTGGAGCCTCCTGAATTTGAATAGGGTTCTTATAAAAGAGACCCCACAGTGTCCTCTAACCCCTTCCACCATGTCAGTACACAGCAAAAAGTTATGACACTCGGCGACTGGGAAGAGGAGCTGTATCAGAACCTGATCTTGTTGGCACTTGGATCTTTGCCTTTGGCCTTAAGATTATGAACAATACATTTCTGCTGTTTATGTCACCCAGTCTATGCCAGCCCAAATTCACTAATGTAATTTCTTACTAGGCAAAGACTAATTTGCTGAAACTGATACTCATCACATGTATAAATGTTTCTCTTTATCTCCCATAAAGCTTTCCCAGAGATCTTTGCAAATGTTGGAGTAATGAGCAAATGCTTTCCTAGCAAGAGATAGAATCTTTCATTGTTTTAATAAGCCAAAACCAGTGGTAGGTTCTAAATATAATATATGCAACTTTGCATTGAAAAACAATTATTTTAAGCATGAAATTTATTCATAATCTAACCAAGAAGAAGATAATTGAAAAAAAATAAGATGAGAGACTTTTATTGAGAAAGATTTACTGTATGTGCTCACACTTTTCCTATCAAATTAATTTACTCTTCTCTCAAGGGGTTCTTGTGGCGGGGGCGGGGGGAGAAATTTTGTGTATAAAATTGCCTAATGCATATTTTGGTTTTATCCTATATATGTGAAATTGTGTGACCCAGTAAAATAAGAAGAAACAATATTAAAATATAAGGAAATAGGACAATAAAAATATCCACATATAAATAGGATTTTTTAAAAACAGTTTTTGCCATCTCTGTACACTGCATTTTTATTCTTTCCAAAGCCAGAATATAGAGATTAGGAAAAAATTAAATGATAACCTCAGAACAAGAAAAAATAATAGGAATATAGGGCAAAATGTAATTGTGTATAGCAATTAAAGGAAAGGAAGATTGGTAAAGAAATAAAGAAAATCAAGTCAAGAAAAAAAGGTGTCAGGAAACTTGGGGCCAAGGGGTCAAAACTGCACATGTGAAACATATAAAATGGGCTTCTTGTTATTAAATGTAAGAAAATTTGGGTATGGTTTTGTATATATTGAATTCTGTGGCGGGACATTGGAATTCATTCCATTGTATGTGAATTGTCGGACTTTTCACTGTTGTCATAGACTAGAGTTACTGTTTTAAGTTTCTGGCAAATTCTTGTGACCACCATAAGTTCTAAGAATTTTACCGCCACCCCCAAGGAAAAACTACAGCTTGTTGGTCTTTTGTAAAAATATTGCTGCAGAAATTAAGATGGTATACATACAGGTATTTCTGATATGATAAGGACAGTTATATCCAAAAATATCAATAAAATTTGTCAATTACATTGATTTTAAAACTTTTGACAAGAAGTTGTACCCAATTATATTAAATGGATAAATGCATCTGAAGAAACATATTTGTTTCATCTTGATTGGAATGGGATGTTTTAGTTATGTTTTAAAGAATATAGTTTAAAACCTCTCGAAGGGTTAAACATGAACTCGAAGAAGAAGAAAAATTATAGCAAAGTGATGAACCCTAATGAAAGATAGGCCAGAACCTTTCTCATCATTCATGCTGTAGTTGTTAAATGGAACCCCATATTTTGATTTGTGCTCCGAGTTCATTTCTTTCCTTATTTAAGTGAAACCTCATGACACAAATGCAACTCCAAGTTCATCTGCACACCAAAGCCATGGGAGGAATAAAAAGTGGTCTGTCACATTCCCGACAGTGCTGATTTAAGGTCTATGTGCTGGTGCTCCTTTCTTTCTTTCTTTCTTTCTTTCTTTCTTTCTTTCTTTCTTTCTTTCTTTCTTTCTTTCTTTCTTTCTTTCTTTCTTTCTTTCTTTCTTTCTTTCTTTCTCTCTCTCTCTCTCTCTCTCTCTCTCTCTCTCTCTCTCTCTCTCTCTCTCCCTCCCTCCCTCCCTCCCTCCCTCCCTCCCTCCCTTCCTTCCTTCCTTCCTTCCTTCCTTCCTGTCTCTCTGTCTCTCTGTCTCTGTCTCTCTGTCTCTCTGTCTCTCTCTCTTTCTTTTAATTTCCTGGCTAGAAACTGGCATTTTCCTCTTACTTCATTCTTTCTGAGATTGGCACATATAATATGCAAAACAGTAGCCACAGCATTAAGACATCAATCTTTATTTAACACTAAATCTTTAAGAGTAGATATTTGTTCCAAATTTACTCAAGAATAAATGACACAAATGACATCTTTTAAATTTGAGAGCTAGAATAATTTTACAAATTTTATAAGTATATCTGTTACTTCAAAAAATAAGAGTAATCTTAGGGCCAAACTCAATCTTTTTTTTCCATGTCTTCCATATTAGAATCCCAACATTGTAAGAAACTGCCTATCATGTCTTGCCTCTTAAATTTAAAACACAAATGTGAGGAGTAATGTAAATAATGTCATTTATAATATTGGGGTTTTTTTTTTACACTTCCTAGGGAAAGGCAATTTACATTTACATTTACTGGAGTGCTAATAATCAGTAAATAGTAGGGATGCCTCTCTACAGAGACAATATTATGTGTCCCAATTTCTATTAGTTAAAGTTTCAATTAACAAATATTCTTACTATTTCTTATTCTGAACAATTAACTTGAGCCATTATAGATTCTATATGTTTCATTGGACAGATACTGCAAACTTTTTCAAATATATGTTAGTAATATTTCCAAATTGCCTTTTAAAAGTTTTTAGAAATATAAACTTATACCATAATTTTCAACTTTTCCCCTGAAGTGTTTAGCAGTCTTATTTTCCCAATTGTGTTATCCTAAGATCTCTACTAATGATGGCAATGTCTTTCATCAAGGAGATCTTTGATATTGCCCAAGTATTACAGAAATTCTGTATTCTTGAAATATGAATACATTGGGGTGTGACGTTTCCTAGTTCCTGGCTGACAATCTCATCCAGTTTCTTTATAGCAGTTCAGTTTTAACAAATGACAATGTATATTACTATTTTAAAGATTTTTTAGAGCAATTTTAGGTTCATAGTAAGATGAAAAGAAGGGTACAGGGATTTTCTTTACACCCTTTACTCCCACAAATGCATAGCATTCATTATTATCAATATCCCCCATGAGATTGGTATATTGTTTACAATTGATTAACTTACATTGAGCCACCATAATCACCCAATGTCTATAGTTTACCTTAAGGTTCACTCTTGGTGTTCTGAATTCTATAGGTTTGGACAAATGTAAATGAATGACATGTACCCATTATGATAGTACCATGCAGAATAGTTTCACTGCCCTAAAAATGCTCAGTGCTCCATTGATTTCATCCCTCTCACCCCTCGCAGCCACTGATCTTTTTATTGTTTTCACAGTTTTGCCTTTTCCAGAATGTAATATCACTGAGATCCCACAGTATGCTGCCTTTCCAGATTGGCTTCTTTCACTTAGTAATATGCATTTAAGATTCTTCTATGATTATTATATAAGTACTATTCCTACTGATGTAAGGTTTATTACAGAAAATTAAATGGTATGACCTCTGAAGAGGCAGTTATGTATCTGCAAGTAAGGCTGAATAGCTAACTTTATTTATATAACTTGGAGAAGTATGTGTCTTACTTTGTTCCAGCTGCTATAACAGACTACGGTAGACTGAGTGGCCTATAAACACAGAATTTTGTTGAGAAGTTGAAGATAAAGGTGCTTGCAGATTTAGTTTCTGGTGAGGGCTGGCTGCCTGGTTTATAGGCTACCATCTTATTGCTATATGCTCCCATGACAAAGGGGCAAGGGCATTCTCTGGGGTCTCTTTCATAAGGACACTAATCCCATTCATGAAGGTTCCACTCTGATGACCTCTTCACCTTCCAAAGGCCCCACTTCCATATACCATCACACTGGGATTAGGTCTCAACATAGGAATTTTAGGGGGACACACATATTCTATCTATAGTAATATGTAAGAATGTTATATTAAATGCTATATCATTTTCCTTTAATGACACTCATTTTAAGAAGTTTTAGGTACGTTAGATTAATCTAATTTACCTTGAAACCATTCATTGTTTTCTTAGGGTTTTAAAAATGAGATTTAAATCTGTGGAAAACTTCATATTTCTAAAATTTCTAAGGATTTATCAACATGTTAATAAATCTGATAAAACTATGATTTTATGTCAAAAATTTTATTACAAATATGAAAAATTTGGATGCTGGTAGACTTTAGAAAACCACCACAAATGGCATTCTTTCATTGTTACTTTGTTTGAGGGAGGTAATTTCCTTCTTTTAGAATATCTTCATAGAATATAGTGTGGCATTCATGATTTACATGCACTATTTCATTTAATGTTCTTTAAAACAGTGCTCTTTATAATAGCTATTAAAATATGATACAGTGTTTCAGGTTACGGTTTCTTCATGTTAGAGGCAGAATTTGAAATTATTTTAATGAGATTCAAATTTGAGATATTTTCCAGTAAAAATAATTTTTTTATAATTCATTATTTTTTTCTTTCCTTCTTCTCTTCTGCTCTTTGAATTTTCTTTAAACAAATGTCTGTTGAGTGCCAATGAGGACCAGGCATTTTTCTAGGTAATAGTATAAAACAATAACAACAACAAAATAGATGCACCTGATTTCATAAAACAAGAGTTCAACCTAATGGGGAAAAGAGTTGGTGATTTAAAATAAATAAATAAAAAATTTACAAAGTGCAATAAGTACCTGGCTATGTGAAGTAAGATCATAAAAAGATGTGCCCTAACCTTTAAAGACATGAAAAAACATCCTGTGAAACATGATAAAGTAGGGAAATGTGTGTGGTGGGCATGGTAACAATCCAGGAAGATGAACTGGAAAAGGCAGAGCCCTTGAAGCAAACAACGAAAATCACACTTCAAATTATAAGTGTCAGCATGGATGTCACAAAGGAATGGGTGATGAGTCATGAGGGTGGAGGAGGCATTATGTGGCATGGTAAGAATTTTTGCCTGGATCTTATGAAAAATGGCATATTTAAGTGGATGAAAGTGGAGATGAATTTGGTTTTGAAATTACTGCATTTTAGATACCTTTGAGATATCCAAATAGAGGTATAGTTAGATATGTTTTTCAGAAATCAAAAAATAATTATGAAATGGAACACTTACAGAGAGTTAATGTAAATGTATTGACCAGAAATGTATTTAATATACAGATATCAAACTGTAATGGGAGTATGCATGTTGTGTGCTAAGAGACATAATTAGGAGGGTTTCATAGCAAAACAAACAAACAAAAAACATTCCCACAAATAAAACAAACAAAAACAAGAAAACAAAATAACCCACCCATTCTTCTCAGTATTATCATCTGACAAATTAATCAATAATTAATTTTAATAATTCTTAATGTTTGATATTCTTGAGGCAAGATCATAGAATTTGATGGGTTTTTGTATTTACTAATACATTTCTAACCTCCTATCTAATAAAAGAGTAATATGCAAATTGACCACACTTCTGCTACACCCACCAGCCACGCCCACCAGCCAATCAGGAGTGAGTATGCAAATTAACCCAACCAAGATGGCTGCGGCCACAGAGCAAGCAGGAGGGAGGCTTGGGTTTCCCTGGCGATGGAGGAAGCCAAGCTTTCCACACACTCTGGCTGGCCTAGGCCTAAACTCCAGGCTAAAAAGTTTCAATTATAGAAGATAAATAAATCCCAAGAAAAATGACAGCAGCCATGGAGCTGGAGAGAACAGGAGGCTAGGGTTGCCCCCAGAGATGGAGGAAGCCAAGTTTCCTCAGCCCTGGCCTGCCTTGGCCTCCGCTGAAGGCTACAAAGTTTCAATTATCCTACCTAATAATAGACAAATATGCAAATTGACCGTACCTTCGCTATGCCCACGATTGGCCAGGAGGTGCGGGGGGGGGGGGTGTGACTCGGGGTGGCTGGGGTGGCCGATTGGGCCAGCGGGACACTGAGCTCGCATCATCTGTGCCATGGCTGTGCTGCGGCATAGAAGGGGTCTCTGGGGCAGCGAGCTCACGTCCCGCCGCGGACCATCAAAAGTGGGGGAGCTGGGTGCCTGTCCGTTCAGGCACCAGGCCTTTCAGAAGCCTCCGCTGCGCCGGAGGCTTCTGAAAGGCCTGGTACACCAGCAGACAGGCACCCAGCTCCCACGCGATCAAAAGCGAAAGCGTGGGAGCTGGGTGCCTGTCCGCTCAGGCACCAGGCCTTTCAGAAGCCTTCGCCACACCAGAGGCTTCTGAAAGGCCTGGTACACCAGTGGACAGGCACCCAGCTCCCCTGTGATCGAAAGCGAAAGCATGTAGGGGACCCTACACATGCATGATTTAATCATGCAATGGGCCTCTAGTAGAAGATAAATAAATCCCAATAGAAATGGCTGCAGCCATGTAGCGAGCAGGCTACAAAGTTTCAAGGTACGTTCCAGGCTACAAAGTTTCAATTGTAGAAGATAAATAAATCCCAGATACCAGGGCCGCTGCTTGAGTTGCCTGGGGGCATGGCCGGCCTGCAAACCACCACAGGCCCCTCGCCCAGGCCACCCCATACCCCAAGGAAACCCCCACGCTGCTCCGGGACACCCTTCAGTGCAAGCCAGCTGGCCCCCACCCATGCACCAGGCCTCTATCCTGTCTAATAAAAGAGTAATATGCAGATTGACCATCACCCCAACACACAAGATGGCTGCCCCCATGTGGTCAAAGATCCTTCCCCCATATGGACACAAGATGGCTACCACAGATGGCCAGCAGGAGAGGGCAGTTGTGGGGGACCAGGCCTGCAGGGGAGAGCAGTTGGGGGGAACCAGGTCTGCAGGGGAGGGCAGTTAGAGTTGACCAGGCCTGCAGGGGAGGGTAGTTAGGGGCAAACAGGATGGCAGGGGAGCAGTTAGGCATCAATCAGACTGGCAGGGGAGTGGTTAGGGGGTGATCAGGCTGGCAGGCAGAAGCAGTTAGGGTCAATCCGGAATTCAGGCAGGCAAGCAGTTGGGAGCCAGCAGTCCTGGATTGTGAGAGGGATGTCCAACCGCCCATTTAGGCCCGATCCCACTGGGCAGTCGGACATCCCTCGAGGGGTCCCAGATTAGAGAGGGTGCAGGCTGGGCTGAGGGACACCGTCCCCCTCCCCCCCTGTGCACCAATTTTGTGAACCAGGCCTCTAGTATATATATATAAAAGGCTAAGCAACCGTTCGACCGTTTAACTGGTAGCTATGATGTGCACTGACCACCAGGGGACAGATGCTAAATGCAGGAGCTGCCCAGCTGCAATGACTTGACAGCGGCTATTCTTGGTGACACACCCTGGAACCAGAGAGGGAGGAGCCTGATTCTTGGGTGTGTCACCCAAGAACTGCCCTCTCGCAATCCAGGACCCCTCAGGGGATGGCAGAGAGCCAGTTTCTTCCCGATCCCTGCAGGCCAGGCCAAGGGACCCCACTGGTGCACAAATCCATGCACCAGGCCTCTAGTATATAATGATTCTATATCTTATACAAAGTGTTGTTTGTTATTGAAAAGGAATGTTTGAAACCAGTTTCACAGAATACTAGTCTATATGGGAATAGTTTAAAATCCTTATGCTAATTTTACTATTAGAAAATTGTTAGTAAATACATAAATGTATGTGAGGTCTATCTATCATCTATTGTGTATCTATATTTAGATTCCATAAATGGACCTATCTTATCAAATATCTGCTGTGGAAAATGTGCATTTAAATTAAAAAAAAAAAAAGCCACCTTAGCTCCGTACACACAAAGCTAGGTATGAGTATTCAAAACTGCCTAAAAGCATGCTTTCACTTGATAAGTACTACCAGAAATATTATAATGGCAACTGACTTATCCTAAGCATAGTAACAATATCAATTTAGAAAAATATATTGTCAGAGACTTCCATTTCCAGAATGTAATAGATCATAGTAGGCTAATGCTTCTGCCCCATGGGCTAGAGAAAAGGTGGATGGGTTTGATGTACATACATATTTAAAGGTATTAAGTTCTCTGGATGAGCAACCTTCCAGAAAGGGTAAAGCCTTTACAAAGTGAGCAGAAGATGGCTGACAATTTTCCCATTTTTGAGGCATTTGTGATTGTAAATCCAGGGAGTGAGCTGCTTTCTGAAATTTCTGCTTCAGTCAGAACTTCATCCTTTCATTGCACCTTTTGAGTAACCTAGCTAACTTTATATCTAGTTAGCAGATGCCTTAATTTCTCTCTGTTAAAATCATCACCGTGATTTATACCTAACTGGACTCTGACTAGCACAAGTGTGAATTTAAGACATTGTATATAAAATTAGTAATTGTATATAGTGAGGAGATACTGAAGGTAGAATCCTTGTAAATTTCTGCAGCTGTACATTTTCCTTACTGAGAACATTATACTGTATGTCTATGAAGACAACCATACGGAACAATTAGTATATATACACTCATGAGTTTTCTTCTGTTAATATTAACCTAAATGTTAGGATTATCACTTATATCAAAGGTTGCTTTAGAAGGCATACATGTTCAGGTGTGTTTAAAAAACTGTGGTGATGGTGTAAGCTAATGCCCTGTTTTTTGGTTTCCTGCGTATGAGGAAAAGAAATAGGAAAGTAGGAAAAGTAATTATAAGGTTTAGTAAATGTGTTAATTAATGTAAATACCTTTTGAATCATATGCAAATGAATATTATAACTATTTTAATGATTATAAATGGCAACACTATTTATTGGTTAATAATATAATTCGCAATGAATATATTAAAAAATATCCTGATATAGCAGGTGTCAGGATTGTAAGCTTAAGGATAAAAACATATATTAAGACTGTAGAATACAGATGTATAAACTAGGAAAATATGGAGGATTTTCATTGCATTGTATTTAACTTTCCTTAGAAATAGTTTAAATAGATTTCTGAAAGCTTATTTTAAAATCATATATTATTGATTTTATTGTATCTGCATACTCAATTTTTTCAGCCAAGAACAATTCATCAATTTCTTCTCCATATTTAAAGTGGTCAAAGTTTTTTGTCACCTCTCTATATTCTCCATAAAGTAATAAAACTCATATTAAAGCAGCAGAAATGTATGAACTAGAAATAAAATATGTTTAGCTATGAAGACAGAGCAAAGTAGCCAATTTTGGCATCCAAGTCACTGAGCTTTTCAACATATGCTCCAACATCTCATGACTTGTTACTTACAGAGCAATTCACTTCACTCTCCCCATCATAAAAATGAAAACATATAAATCATTCATCTTTTCAGATTTCAGACATAAACCTGGAAACATCTGTGGCTTTTTGGTTCACTATGCAATGTTCAGACTAGTCATTCAGTGTTTGACTTTTTTTTTTTTTCAATTCTGAAATCTGTTTTCATAAGAACTATTACGTGCAACAAACCTGAATATTTTGACAAGAGTTTTCAGTTACTTTTTTAGTTTTTCCTTGATAAGTTTTACTTTTCTTAAGCATTTTTTTTTTTTTTTAGCTCTTGACAACTCTGACCTAGCTGCAGTGAAGAACACCAGGATAATATTTGAGTTTGATGCATCTAGTACAGAAAATATGAAATATCTTACCATTGAAAAAATGCAAGATCTGAAATTATAAACTGTGCTAATATTATAAGGTGACTTTAGTTCTAGTTGTGTTATTTTTCATTGGTGATGACCCTATTCACTATTCACAGTCCCAAAGTCAATGACTGAATAGATTCACAAAAACTTTTTGTGTCATGGCAATGAGGTAGAAAATTGTTTCAGAAGCATTGAGGATGGAGGCAGAAGAAGCTGTAAAAAAGTGATAAAAACTCTATTATCAGCATTTTCTTTTCAAGAAGATAGCCTTAAAGTTAGGATCTTAGTGTGATGAAGATAACATGTTACCTTAGGGACTAATTGGTTTTCAGAGCCCCTTGTTGTAATCAGGTATTTATTTTAAAGTGCAAGTCTGTATAAAATAAGAAAAGGCTTTCAGATTTTCTTCATTATTTCTCTTCTCATAATCTTAGCTGTAAATCTGGTTGTATCTCTTAATGAGGCACCCTGCAACTTCAAATTTTAGTTAAGAATATCTAGCAAAAAAAAAAAATAGGTAGTCACAGGCACATTTTTTTTTCCTCCTGAGTCTCAAATGAAAACATTTCCTCCAAAAATACAAAGCAGAAAGACCAAAATTCCAGAAAGGTATGGCGCATATTTCATTTATACATTCATATTTTCAATCCTTCAACAAACAAAACAGTTTTGAGAATCACATGAGAAGAGCTAAATTTAAAACATGAAATCCTTCCCTAAAGAAAATGGCATTGCTACAGAGAGAAGTGATATGCAGATGGCCAATAAATTACTATATTCATTAAAAGAAAGGTCATTATAAGGTAAAACATGAGACTGAAGAACATATTAATGAAGGCCCCCTGATAGAAAGTATGGTAACAAGGCTTCGCTTCTGTGATAATACTTTCTCTGGGTCTTTGATGATATTTTATAGGTTGACTAGAAGTTCACCAGCCAAACAAACCAAAAAAATACTGATTTAGAGGACAAGATATATGAATAAAACCAGAAGCATGTAGTGACATAGCATGTTAAAGGAACTAATTACTGTTTCAAACTTTTGTTAGAGTAGGGGTCAGAAAACTGCACAACATTGGCATAATCCAGACCTCCACCACGTTTTATATTAATTGGAATATAGCCACACCCATCCATTACTATTATCTACGGCTGCTTTATTGTTATGAAGGCCGAGTGAAGTAGTTGAGATAGAAGACATGTGGCCCTTACAAAAAAAAATAATAAGCAAAAGCTATACTTAAGTTAGAGAAGTTATTCATAAAAAGAAGGCAAAGAGAAATTAATATGGATTTAATGATGCATTGAGGGCATTTCAACCTTTGAGTAATTTGAGCAGAAATAGATTTCCAAGTGATGAGTGGCAGATGTGTGGAGACTTATTGGGAAAGGAATGAGACCAGTGGCTTGAAAACCATTGAAGTGACTGTCATCACAACCTCAGATAAAGATAAATTATACCGATTGTATGAGTTAGAGTCCAGTCCAAAAAACAGAAATTATACTCTGCTCCAACAGAGAGAATTTAGGGTAAGGACTTGATTAAAAAATCTTGGGGACCTAAAAAGCCAAAATATTTCAAAAAATGAAATATTGAGATAATTCAAAAATAGTTATTGCATGAAGCAACACACCTCTGCAGCCCTCCACCACCCTCCCTAGAGTGATTGATGTTGGAATGGAAGAGAAGATGAATATATTAGAACCTAGCAGTACTGAGGAGGGATTCCCCAAATCTGAGACACAGACTTCGACAGAGGGGGCTGCCTAACTGGTGCTGCTTGGTGCCTCAGTAGCTTAGAGGAGAGATGGCAGAGAGTTAGGAATCTGGAGAAGGGCACAACCCAGATGATGAAGCTCCTGTGAGGGCACAGTGAGGCTGATTCTACTACTTTCCTAGTAAGACCTGATTTCCCTCTTTCTATTGCTTATTATTTGCATTTTGCACTTACCACATTTAGGCACTAATAGCTAGTAGTTTGCCAATGGCGTACTATCTCATTCATTCAACTAATTCTCTTTCTCTATCTCTCTGTCTCTGAAGAATCACATATTGTATGTTACACTTCTCAAAACTCTCCTCCTGTGGGGTCAAAGTGAGGAGAGCATTTTTGCTGTCATTCATCTTCTATTGGTTGATGGATGTTAATGCCTCATATTTCCCAGTTACACATTGAAAAGGGTTGGGAATTTACCTCACTGCCTTCCCCTACTTTTGGGGTTTAAATAGAAATTTGATAGGTGTCTACACCTCTGTATTTTACAAAATGTAGATGGTGGTGTTAATTACCTAATTCCTCCCCCCTCCCCCCAGGGAGATGATTGGTTTATAATTGAATGTTATATCAAAGGGGTAAAGGAGTCAGCTTCATTGTACTCCACTTAGCTTTTCTGGCTAAAAATCAGTGTGTTATTTCTCCAAGTTACTATACCAATTATATACTTGGGTACTGGAAAATAGCCACAGGGTTAGTCAATAAATACATTAGAGCCACTGTATAAGGGACTTGAGCTATACTCCATTTATAACCTGTACTCCCCATTCTACCTGGAAAACTACATTGGCACTTTTAGTCCCTTGGTATCAGTGTCAGTTCAGATGCCATGTCCAACAGTCTTCAAGAGTTGGAATATTTCACTTTCATCCAATACTTTGTAAGGGTTTTCCTCCAGCAACTCAACTTCCCCATAGGCCGATGGGCTCAGAAGCAGGGAAACTTACATTTACAAACAGGTTGAGGGGTTGCTATTTTTCACCATGATCACAGATGTCAGCTTTCTACTCCATAGCTCTCATTTCTTTTCCCTAGTTATTCAAGTCAAGCACAACCTATTTAGCTGTCTATCTCTCTCACACCTGGAAACACCGGAATCTATTAATCATCTTCACAGATCTCTGCAGGCTACAGCAACCCAATTACCATTTGACCTTGTGAGCCCTTATGGTCATTAGTGCATCTCACTTCTGCCCATGGAGTGCTGCACCTGGTCTCTGCCATTCCAGAGCCTACCACCTCCAATTCCACTTGATCGGTATAGTCCTACAGGTAACCTTGCTCTGAAGAAGAAGGCCTCCAAGCTTTTTAAAGATGCCATCTCACACGCACATTTCTCAGTGCATTAGCAAAGACACTTTTCTGTTTCCTCCCAAGGAAACTGACTCCTCCCTCAATACTTTGTTAAGTCATCTCCACTTCATGTATATATGGGGCAACATTTCTTAAATATGGTTCTAATTATTTGGGGTTTGATAAAATACAAATTCTGGTTCAGTATATCTGATGGGAAATAAAAATTCATATGTATAATACGCTCCTGGGTAATAATGAAATCACTAATCAGTATATGACCCTTTGAGTGACAATGCTACATCCGACCTGCAAAAACGTATTCCATCACATACAGGATTCAAGTGCTTCAAGGTCAATAAAATCCTCTTTAACTTGTACCCACTGGGCCAATACTTTATATTTTTCCTTCCCATATTTTTCCTTGTTTCTTTCTGGTACCTATTCATGCTCCTATAATTTCTTCATTTGTAAACAATTTTCTGCCAGAACAGAGACCAATTTTGCTGCTGGACTTTGCTGAGCCCTGGTCCTTTAAAACAAGAGTGGAGAACAAAGAGAATCAAACAGAGAAAGAAGAAAAACCAAACTATGCTTGGTTGTTTGTGATCTTTGGAGATTTATGAAATACTGCTCAACCTTTGCACTCAAAGAAATAAATGATTTCTTCCTAAACGTGTGAATGACGGCTTTACCAGTTAGAACTCCCCTGAACTTCTCAGTTGTGTGTGTATAAAGGCTGAGGGAGTTTTAGTGGACATCCTATGTATGGCTTCAGGTAAACAGTCGGGTGGGAAGCAAGGAGCTTTCACATTGCACAGGGCTTGTATGAAACTCTTTATTGTAGTTCTGGCTAACAAAAACAGTGAGACCAAAAGTATTTGAAATGGCACAAAAGAGTTGCCCATTATATCTTCTATCCAACTTTCTGATCTCATCTCCTTGTAATCTCCCCTGCCCATTCTTTCTTCTATCCATTGTCCGTTGCCATCTGCCAGCAATAACTACTTGATTACTACATATAGCCTCTCAAGCTTGCTTTTTCTGATAGCCTGTCTCTTCCAGACCCTGCACTGTGAAAACATGTTCTTAGTTAATCCTGCTGAATTAGAGTTCTAGATATCAGAACCTGCATTCAAGTCAAACTCCTTCTCTCACTCTCTAGACTTCAATATATGATTGTTTTTTCATCTGGAAAGCAGTGGTAATAATAGTACTTGCTAATGTGCAGAATTTCGTGCATATTCAATTGTGATAAAATGTACAAAACTGCACTGAAAATAATAGATCTCTAAACAATATAATCCATTGTTTTACATAGTAATTAATTTGTAATATGTAATGAGGAGAAAGTTCTATTAAATGATTACAATATGAATACCTCAGGATTATTTGCATTTAAAAGGAGGAAAATATAAAAGGAGGAATAAAAAATACTTAAAATTAGAATTTCTAACATTCAGATGACATAGGTGTTTTGTGTGCTGGAGAGCTGCTTCTCAAAATCTTTTAATCCAGGCCTGGCCAGTGTTGCTCAGTGGTTGAGTGTTGACCTAGGAACCAGGAGGTCACAGTTTGATACCAGGTCAGGGGCATGCAGAAGGCAGCTGATTAATGATTCTCTCTCATCATAGATGTTTCCATCTCTCTCTCCTTTTTCCTTCCTCCCTGAAATCAATAAAAGTATATTAAAATATTTTAATCCAGGTTATTTGCCTCATATGTTGCCTCTTTTTTTGTTGTTGTTTCTTAATAACTTCTAAGTATCAGTACACACATACAACCACCTTTTTCTGAGCACTCACTTGGTGCCAGCTATCTTGCTATATTTATTATTCATGATAAACTTGAGATAAATGTATTATTATGATTCTATTTCTCATGTAATGCCATATAATGGTATTATGATTCTATTTTCAATAGTTTTTAATATCTTAAATTATCTCCTAGTTAAAACAGAGTTAGTAAGTGGCACAACCAACCCTTGAATCCAGGTCTGTATGAAAAGTCTCCTAAGCTCTTTATTGTTCTGGTTAGATATTGATCATTAGCATGATCATACTTCTTGAATTGCTTTGGTCAAATCCAGTTTGTCTATTATCCTGATCTAAATATTAATAGTTCTTTTACTTCCTAAATTATCCCAGTTTTCATGATAAATTATTTGGTTACCCTACTATTAAGAATTTTTATTTATTATTATTAGTATTTTTCATCCTCACCCAATATTATTTTTTCATTGATTTGTTAAGAGTAGAAGACAGAGGGAAAGACAGAGAGGACTATTGATGTGAGAGAAACACATTGATTGGTTGCCTCCCACACACTAGGGCCCGGGCCAGGGAGAAGCCTATAATTGAGGTAAGTGGCCTTGACCGAATTCGAACCCGGGACTCTGATTTGCAGCCCCACGATCTATCCACTAAGCCAAACGTCTAGGGGAATAATTATTTTTTGCCTTGTTTTTAAATAAAGTTTATCAGTATATAAATACTTCATATTTTTCTATTTGTTTTTTCAAATAATTAACGTAGTTTGAGTCTCTAAACACTAAATACTATACCTCATTACCTACTTGGCTCCTTTTTATTTTCTTTCTCATTTTTTTAATTTAAATATAGTTGGTATACAATATTTATTCATTACTAGAGGCTTACTGCACGGAATTCATGCAAGGGGCTTGGCCCTTGCAGCCCCGGCTTCGTCCGGAAGGTCATCCGGAAGGATGTCCGGTCTAATTAGCATATCATGCTTTTATTATTATAGATATTAGTTTCAAGTGTACAATATAGTGATTTAATATTTTTCTACCATACTATGTTAGCTTCTTTAACACACTTGTGTATATGTCATGCCATGAAAATGCTTGGCACAAAGTAATTGGTATAACCAGTATCTTAAAATAGCCAGCCTATGTTTTGTGCTAACAAACAAACAAACGAAACAAAACATTGATAAATATATCATACTCCTTGCACTAATGCGTATTTCTTATATTTCTCCAATATTTCTTCATAAATTTGTTTGTGCAAAGATTCAGAGATTATAATTCAAAAGCTTTTGCAAGGCTAAAAATTTCTGACAAAGACTTGTTAGAAAAAAATCTTTGAGCTCGCTGCCAAAGCACTCAGTAAGCTCTTATGAAAGATCCTATATTTGAACTCAAGGTTTGCTACTATCTTGGGAAGAATTTAATGGTTTGAACAATGTGTTTAAAAACAAACTTTTAATAGTAGCTGATTATTTTAGCTGATATGGTTATGGCTGGATCACTTTGGAATTTTTTAATCATTTTCATGACTGTTCTGACAGGAGAAAAAATATAAACAGACTATTCTTTATCTCCCATTTCATCCATAAATTAATTATATGTTTAGTAAATGCTAGTTTACAGCTATTGAATCCAAATACCTGTAATATAACAAGTTACAGCTGGATCACTCAAGACTTGGATTTTAGTTTGGATAAGCTGCTCTTGGCTTCTAGTTTAGATAAGCTGCTCATTTTGACCTAAAATAAATTAAAGAAGAGACCTTATTAAAATTAATAAATTTTGTGGGTATTTCAAATACTATGCTATAAAAATTGCCAGAATTTTTACTTTTTAAAAATATATTTTATTGAGTTTATAGAGGAAGGGGGAGGGAGAGATAGAAACATCAATGAAGAGAGAAACATTGATTGGCTGCCTCTGCACACCTCCCTGCCAGCAACTAATGAAATTGATAGTATAGCTTTCTTACATGATCAGTGGTGAATGTATTTCAAGCAATTAGTTAAAAAACAAATAAACTCCTATAAAGTACGTTGTTATATGTTCTGCCTCCCTAATATATATATATATGTCATTTTAATGTGATATAATATATACATATGTATATTTTTTATTGGAAAAAATACTTTCTATATAGACTTAATCATAATGTGGCTGTTTATAACCATCCAGAGAGTACAAAATGGAGGACAGCAGAGAGTAATTTCATCTTATAAAAAATCTCTAGAATGATTCTCCATCAAGGTATTGATATTAATTTCAGTGTTTTTTGTTTGTTTTATATAATTGCCTATCTCAACAATTTTCCTGTTGATGTGATGGTATATTTACCATATGTATTTTACTGTGAATAATTTTTTATTTAAATAAATTATCATTAAGACTTTTTTTTTTTTTTTCCCAATGGCTGTTATAATGAGACTAGAAGCCGGGTACATGAATTTGTGCACTGGTGGGGTCCCTCAGCCTGGCCTGCTCCCTCTCGCAATCCAGGACCCCTAAAGGGGTGTCAAACTGCCAGTTTCAGCCTGTGGGATCAGACTGAAACCGGCCGTCTGACATCCCCCAAGAGATGTGTAGTGGGGCCAAGCACCATGCTGCTCCTGTTCATCCCTGCCCCACTGCCTCAGCTCAGTAGCACGCTGCCTGTGGAGGTGGGAGAGGCTCATGCCATTGCAGTGGCGCTTGCCAGCCCTGAGCCTGGTGTCTGGTGCTCATCAGTCAGCTGAGCAGTGCTCCCACTGTGGGAGCATGCTGACTACCAGGGGCAGCTCTTGCATTGAGCGTCTGCTGCCTGATGATCAGTGCATGTCATAGCGACTGGTCAACTGGTTGTTTGGTCTTTCAGTCACTTAGGCTTTTATATATAGAGATGGTGCAGTCATGAATTTTGGTTCAGAAACCCTAATTACTGGCTCTTACTCTCCCAATCCCACTTATTGGATGTGTAATTATAGACAAATTACTTTAAGGCTCTGAGGTTCAATTTCATTTCCTTTGTAAAAAGACATGAAGTTCTTCTAGATCCTTGGTACTGATTTTTCTAGTGCTAAAAATTTAAGTTTCTCCTCCATATCTTTATCTTAGAAAATGGGTCAAGTCTGATTATAGCTGATGCTCCATTCCACACAAATTTATATGTTAGGAATGTATTAAAGGGGCCAAGACTTCAGAAATGAACGTTTCCACTCTCTCCAAGGTTTAGGGGTAATTTGGCATCTAACCTATATTCTAAAAGCCACATTTGTTAAGAATCCATGTTAAGTTTTTAACCTCTGTTTATAATTGGTGTTGAAAAGATAAATTATATGTAGTTAACATTAAGTTCAATTTGTTTATTGTGGGCAGGAATATCATGACTCAGTTAAATGAAATGCAAACCTATATCAAATTCTTATGGCCATAACAGAAGAATGGCCTTGAAAAGATCCACAACTAATCTGTAGAACCTGTTACTATGTTATATTACATGGCAAAGAGATATTAAGGTTGCAGATGGAATTAAATTGCTAATCATCAGATGTGAAAATGTGGAGATTTTGCTGGATTATCTGGGTGGGGACAGTGTTATCACAAGCATCCTTAAATGTGGAAGAGGGAGGCAGAATAGTCAGTGTAAAGTCGCAAAATGTGAGAAAGATTTGAAAGCAATTGCTATCTTTGAAGATAAAAGGGAACCGTGGCCAAAAAAGGGTGGGCAGCCTCTAGAAACTGGAAAAAGCAAAACAAAGAATTGCCCCCTATATTCTCCAAATTGGAACATACTCCTGACAACAACTTGCTTATAGTCTGTGAGATCCATATAGACTCTGACCTTCAAAATTACAAAACAATAAATGTCTGTTGTTTAAATCCAATATATTTATAGTAATTTGTTACAGCAGCCATAAGAAATTAATATAGTCATTAAAAAAACAAACAGACTCATTACTGAGCAGATACTTTGGGAGACAAGTTACAACACACTTAATTGTTAAAAGTTATTTGTAAATGATTTCCCAATGTCATAATAATCTTTTTAAAATGATAACACATCTTATTATAAAATCTTGTATGTACAGTAGAATGATAATCATGAGACATGAGAAACATAAAAATGTAATATACTCATCAAAATAATTCAAAATAGCAAGTATCATTATTGAGATTATAAAATGTGAATGCATGTGGAAAAGTTCTGGCAAATAACATGAAACAAAAGGTTATAGCAGGGTTGAAATATTAGTTTTTATATTGTATATATTTTTATTATTGTTATGTATTTGTGGTTATTGATGTTGTTGCTTGTAAAGTTGGTGCAAAAATAAACAGGTAGGTCCAGCAGGGAGCTGAGCCTCCACAGTCACCCAACTACAGGGTTAGGTGGTACTCTGATGATCCTTACCCCAGTATCAGCTTGGCCCAGTAGGCACTGATCTTTCACTGAACCCAGTATCAATAGATGGAATGAGGTTGTCCAAGGTGAATGTAGTTGGCACTCCATTTTTCCCTCCCATTACACTTTGTCTTAGTTCAACTCTGGTGTCAGATGGGGCTCAATCCAGTAGCAACAAAACAATGAGAATTGTTGTGGGAAGGCCCAGCGTGAAGCTGAGTTTATATCTCAACCTGTATTCAATGAGGTGCTGTAAATAGGTTCCCCACTTTCTCTGGTAAAGTGTCAGCAGAGCTGAGGGGGAGGTGAACTTACAACTATATCTGTCTGCAAAGAGTCAGTGTGCAATGCTCTGCTTTTGTTGTGTGTGGAAGTCCAGTGGGAACCTAAACATATACGTCCACCTGACCCACCCTGTACCCCTCCACAAAAAACACTGATTAACAAAAAAGATGAAATAGGATACATAGTCTCATATTATGATATTCAAATGTTCAAAATATAATTGAGAATGCACTCATCAGATCAAGAGCCACGAAAATCACAATGTAAAGGACAAAAGAGGTCAGCAGATACCAATAGAGACACAAATCAGATGTTAGAATTATCAGACAAGTATTTTAAAAGATCCATCATAAAAATGCTTCGATTAGCAATTTAAATTCTCTTGAAACAAATAAAAAATAGAAAATCTCAGCAAATAAGTAGAAGTTATATTGAAGAGGAAGC
The DNA here is from genome assembly GCF_027574615.1 of Eptesicus fuscus. Lineage (NCBI taxonomy): Eukaryota > Metazoa > Chordata > Mammalia > Chiroptera > Vespertilionidae > Eptesicus > Eptesicus fuscus. The sequence goes on along the minus strand of NC_072477.1, from coordinate 15,226,661 downwards.
AAATAAAACACATATGACTAAACAACAAATCATTGAAAAAGAATAAAACTCACCAACTGGGCTTCACTGCTGACAGAGGATGTAATTCATGAACTGGAGGACAAAGTAATAGAATTGGTTTAATCTGAATATTCAAAAGAAAAAATAGTCTAAAAAATATCAACAGATTCTCAGGGACCAGTGGAATAGTAACAAAGGAGTCCACATTCTGATCACTGGAGTCCCAGAAGGAGAGGATGGAGAGAGTAGAAATGAGTAAGTATTAAAAAAAAAAATTCTGGCTGAAAACTTCCCAAATTTGCCAACACACAAAAACTTACAGATTCAAAAGCTGAATGAATTCAAATAGTATAAATCTTAAATAACTCAAGCCAAGATACATTATAATTAAACTTCAGAAACTAACGACAAAAAAGAACATCTTAAAAACAGCCATACAATCTGAAGAGAAACAGAGTTCTTTAAAAGGATAAACAAGATTGATGAACCTCTAGCCAGGATCACCAAGAAGCAAAGAAAGAGGACTCAAACAAAATCAGAAATGAAAGAGGTGAAATAACAACAGACCCCCAGAAATACAAAGGAACTAGACAACATGGAGGAAATGGACATGTTCCTAGAAAAATACAACCTTCCAAACTCAATCAGGAAGAATCTAAAAACCTCAATAGGCCAATAACTATGGAAGAAATTGAAGCAGTCATCAAAAAGCTCCCAGCAAACAAAAGCCCAGGCGACATAGCTTCACAGGGGAGTTTTACCAAACATTCAAGGAAGAACTAAAGAAGAAATAAAACCTAGCCTCCTCAGACTATTCAAAAAAATTTAAGAAGAAGGAACACTTCCAAGTTCATTCTTTGAAGCCAGCATCACCCTAATACCAAAATCAGAGAAAGACAACACAATGAAAGAGAATTACAGGCCAATATTCCTCATGAACATAGATGACAAAATCCTCAACAAAATTCTAGCAAATTGGATCCAGTAGTACATCAGAAAGATCATACACCATGACCAAGCAGGATTTATCCCAGGGATGCACGGATGGTACACTATCCACAAATCAATAAACGTGATACATCACATAAACAAATTGAGGGATAAAAATCACATAGTCATATCAATTGACGCAGAAAAAGCATTTGACAAAATCCAGCACCCTTTCTTGATAAAAACTCTCAGCAGGGTGGGAATAGAAGGATCATACCTCAACATAATAAAAGCCATATATGACAAACCCACAGCCAACATTATACTCAATAGGCAAAAACTAAAACCATTTCCCTTAAGAACAGGAACAAGACAGGGATGCCCACTCTCACCACCCCTGCTCAACATAGTACTGGAAGTACTAGCCATTGCTATCAGACAAGAAGAAGAAATAAAAGGCAACCAAATTGGAAAGAAGAAGTAAAACTGTCCTTATTCACAGATGACATGATACTGTACATAGAAAATCCTAAAGAAAATCCTAAAGACTCCATCAAAAATTATTAGACTTAATAAATGAATTTGCCAATGTAGCAGGATACAAAATTAATGCCAAGAAATCTATGGCATTTCTATACACCAATAGTGAACTTACAGAAAGAGAGACTAATAAAGCAATCCCATTTACCATCGCACCAAAAAAATTAAGATACCTAAGAATAAACTTAACTAAAGAGGTAAAGGACCTATATGTGGAAAACTACAGGACACTGAAAAAACAGATAGAGGAAGACATAAACAGATGGAAGAACATACTGTTTTCATGGATTGGTAGAATCAACATCATTAAAATATCCATACTACCCAAAGCAATCTATAGATTCAATGCACTCCCCATTAAAATACCAATGGCATATTTCACAGACCTAGAACGAACTCCAAAAATTCATCTCGAGTAAAAAACGACCTTGAATAGCTGCAGCAATCCTGAGAAAGAAGAACAAAGTAGGTGGGATCTCAATACCAGTTATCAAGCTGTATTACAAAGCCACAATTCTCAAAACAGCCTGGTACTGGCACAAGAACAGACATATTGATCAATGGAATAGAATAGAGAACCCAGAAATCGACCCAAACCACTATGCTCAATTAATATTCAACAAAGGAGGCATGGACATACAATGGAGTCAAGACAGTCTCTTCAATAAATGGTGTTGGGAAAATTGGACAGATACATGCAAAAAAATGAAACTAGACCACCAACTTATACCATACAAAAAAATAAACTCAAAATGGATACAGGACTTAAACATAAGATGGGAAACCATAAAAAATACTAGAGGAATCCACAGGCAGCAAAATCTCAAACATATGCCGAAGCAATTTCTTCACTGACACTGCTCCTAGGGCAATGGAAACTAAAGAGAAAATAAAGAAATGGGACTACATCAAAATAAAAAGTTTTTTCACAGCAAAAGAAACCATCAACAAAACAACAAGAAGGCCTACTGCATGGGAGAACATATTTGCCAATGTTATCACTGATAAAGGTTTAATCTCCAACATTTATAGGGAACTCATACAACTTAGCAAAAGGAAGATAAACAATCCAATAAAAAAAAAAAATGGGCAACGGACCTAAATAGATACTTTTCAAAAGAAGACAGAAGGAAGGCCAAGAGGCATACAAAAACATGCTCAAAGTCACTAATCATCTGAGAGATGCAAATCAAAATGACAATGAGGTACCATCTCATACCTGTCAGAATGGCTATCATCAACAAATCAACAAACGACAAGTGCTGGCGAGGATGAGAATAAAAAGGAACCCTCGTGCACTGCTGGTGGGAATGCAGACTGGTGCAGCCACTGGGGAGAACAGTATGGAGTTTCCTCAAAAAACTAAAAATGGAACTCTCATTTGACCCAGTGATCCCACTTCTAGGAATATATCCCAAGAAGCTAGAAACACCAATTAGAAAGGATATATGCACCCCTATATTCATAGCAGCACAATTCACCATAGCTAAGATTTGGACACAGACAACAGGGGGGTGAGGGCATGAGTTGGGGGGTTGAGGGTAATGGAGGGATAAGGACACATATGTAATACCTTAATCAATAAAGAAATGTTTAAAAAGCCATAGATAACAAAAACATTACTAATAAGTGAAGAAACACCTGTTCAAAGGACACCAGATTTTACATCTGAAACCTTGGCAGCTAGAAAAAAAAATACATAACATTTTTGAAATACCGAAAGAAAAATTGTCAACCATAATTTCCATGTCTGGAGATAATGCGGTCAAGAAAGATGGTGAAATAAGGACATGGTCAGATGAAATATTATGTTGGGGTTATTTCCCATCACAAAAGAAAAGAACAATTACAGTACAGTTTCCCATTTAATTCTAAGTTTCTAAGGAGAAATCCTGGCAAAATGAAGAGAATGGTCCTGAATTCTTGCTGTTAGCAGTTCTTAATGACTTTTTGGTAAACACATTTAATGTGTTTAGAACATAACTATTAACTTTTGTCTATTGAACCAGATCCTCATACCTTCTTTCCATCTCAGTAAATGACAAGTCTATCCTTCCACTTGCTGCTATCAAAATCCGTGGACTTGTCTTGATTTCTCCCTTTCTCTCACTTCCACAATATAACGACATCTATATCTCTATCTTTAAAACCACCCTTTTCCACCAATTCTACACTTGAATCCAAGCCATCATCATCTCTCACCTACTCTCCTAGCATCATTGCTCAATATGTTTTAAGTGTACCAAGATAATAACTCCTCTCACATTCAATGAGGCCTGGAGGAATTAGAGTAGCTGGGAAGAAATAATGTGGCCTTGACCCTAATTTTCCTAATGTACCATACAGTCATTCTTAATTTCTGTGTGAGCTTCCTGGAGTGAAATATATTGATAGGGAATTAGTTTTAAACTATTGCAATAACCTACAACAGTTTTCCTGTTCTACCTTCTGCCTTGCTTCAGTGAATTTCTCACAGAGAAAAGAAATGATTTTTCAAAAATATGTCACATAATGTCTACACCTACTCAAACACACCAAAGCCTTACCATCTACTATGGCTACTCAAAACTTGGTTCTGATGTTCCCACACATATTAAGAGAGATGGAAAAGATATGTAACTCACATAAGAAGGTTTTATGGGGTCCAGCTGGCATGGCTCAGTGGTTGAGCATTGACCTATGAACCAGGAGGTCATGGTTTGATTCCTGGTTAGGGCACATGCCTGGGTTGTGGGCTCAATCTCCAATGTGGGGTGTGCAGAAGGCAGCCGATCAATGATTTTCTCTCATCATTGATGTTTCTATCTCTCCCTCTCCCTTCCTCTCTGAAATCAATACAAAATATATTAAAACAAAACAAAAAGAAGAAGAAGAAGAAGAAGGTTTTCTGGGAATAACATGGCCACTCCCAAGAAAATCTAAAAATGGCTTAAAAGAGGAGAGAGAGTGGATTGAGGTTTTTACTGTGGCTAGACATTTGGCCTGGGTTGAGGACTTCTACTTGCAGATAGAAGCTTGGGTAGTTTGAACTCCTGCTGGTACCAAAGAGGAAAGCACAAGGATGCCTTAGCTTGTCCAGATGCGAAACACAAGGGGAACAGAAAAGGGTCAAGCCTAAAAGCTCTTAGCTGTTATGTCACATAGCAAAAACATGGAGTCATTACATCTTCTTACTGAAATCATGCCACATCTCTTTAACATGACCTAGAATATCCTACAGGGTGTGGCTCACTGCTATATCCCTGAATAACCTTCACCGCCTCCCACCATCATCCACTTTGCTTCCCTCACAGTAGCCTCCTCTTTCTCTCACAGTCCAAGCAAAATCCAAGAACTAGAATAGAGCTTAGTAAATATATGTTGACTGACTACTAATCATACCAAGGAATAAAATATTAGCAAAATTCTAGAAGTTTCCCTCATTCCCTGCCTAGTTACTATGTCTTTCTCCCAAAAGCTATCCTGATTTTTTGCAACATAGGTTATAGAGCTACTCAACTCCATCTTCTCTATCAATGCTATTAATGAATTTGCAGCAGAAGTAGGCAGAGATTTAAAGTGATACTACCTTTCTAGGACGTAGATCCAGATGAACATTTCCTACACCAGTGGTCGCCAACTGGTGGTCTGCGTACCACTGGTGAAGTCCAAAAGGTTGGCGACCATTGGTCTAGATGGAGGACAGCTGAGGAAGAGCTGCCCTGGGCTAAGCTGAGGGCAGAGCTGTGGCGGGCTGTGTGGTCTATATGGAGGTCAGCTGAGGCAGAGGTGGCCTGGGCTCAGTGGTCAAGATGGAGGACAGCTGAGGGCAGAGCTGCGCTGGGCTGAGTGGACTAGATGTAGGAACAGCAGAGGGCAGAGCTGGGCTGGGGGTGAGTGGTCTAGATGAAGCATGTCAAACCCAAGGCCCGAGGGCTACAGACCTCATTTATTTGGCCCATATTAGCTTTGATTTAGATATTCTTGGTCTAGATGGAGAACACCTGAGGCAGAGCTGGGCTGGGCTGAGTGGTCTAGACTAGATGGAGGGACAGCTGAGGGCAGACCTTGGCTGAGAGGTCTATATGGAGGACAGCTGAGGCAGTGCTGGGCTGGGCTGAATGATCTAGATCAGTAGTCGGCAAACTGTGGCTCGTGAGCCACATGCGGCTCTTTGGCCCCTTGAGTGTGGCTCTTTCACAAAATACCATGACCTGGGCAAGTCTATTTTGAAGAAGTGGCGTTAGAAGAAGTTTAAGTTTAAAAAATTTGGCTCTCAAAAGAAATTTCAATCCTTGTACTGTTGATATTTGGCTCTGTTGACTAATGAGTTTGCCGACCACTGATCTAGATCAGCGGTTGCCAACTGGTGGTCCGTGAGGTCCGAAAGGTTGGCGATGGCTGTCCTAGACAATACTTGCTTTTGGAGCCCTCTACTGGAAGATTCATGACCAAATCACAGCCCTCAAGCCTGTGTGCTTTCACTTGTCTAAAATGCCTGGTACCCTGGAACCAGTCTCGGATAACAGCAGCCAGTAAACCTGACATTAGCTGTTGTCATGTTTATACTGACTGACAGTATCAGCTCTAAAAGCATTTACATCAACATGAATCACAACGACATGATTGATTATTAAGTGTTCACACCTGCCATTTTAACTTTCACCATGAAACTTCCTTTGGCCTCATTTTCGGAGATAAACTAGGGTTAGGGAGATTGATTTGTATCTTCTGTGTGTTTCTCAGGTTAGTCCTGTCAGTCTAAATGGATGCTATTTCTGTCTTCCAGAATACTATTGAAACAAGTGACTTGGGACATTGCACATGTGTCTGTGTGTTTTTTAAAAGAAATCTAAAACGGGTAAAAATTATTTTGACTTGACTTTTTTTTTCCTATGTAAACCCTAAATGGGGCTCATGAGAAGTGTCAGGTGAACGTGGCCCAAGTTTCCAGGAGAACTCACTCCTTCCCAAAGGATATAAAGAAAAGATTTATGACTCCAGGTGAAAAGCATAAGAAAGCTGGTGACTGTCGATGGCTTTAGCTTTGGGTTTCTGGTTCATTGGGAGTCTAAAATGAAACTTGGCCATTGCAGAGGGCATGCCTCTACAAATGAGAAGAAAGCCCTTGCAGAAGCTGCACAAAACGGGCCTCAGTCTGTGGCTGTCAATGCACATGCACTATGTCTCCAAAGACTCTTGCGTTAACTTGTAGAAAATAGACTCCATTTTCATCTTGAGCTAGAATGTTGTCAACGACATTTTATGAATAGTTTGCAATTCCCAGTTTCCTCAGTTAAAACAAACCTTGATAACATTTTGTGTTACTCACAAGGGCGACTGAAACACTACCCTGAAATGGACTGGGTCCACTTGGCAATATGCTCTCCAGTATTCGGAACAGGAAATCAAGTTACGTCTGTCTGTGTATCTTGCACCACGTACATAATTCATTAAGGAATTAGAGCTCGGGGTTTTCAAAGTATTTTTCCCTGCTATGGAATTTTTAATATGTAAGCTGAATCGGAGTGTCTGTTTGTGATTTCAAAACCCCCAAATTGAAGACTTTTGCAGGTGCATATTGGCATGTGGGTGGGATCTAGACCATGGACGAGCTCACATTTCAGCACCAAAGTAGAAAATGGGCATGGAACGAATCCTCTCTTGCCCCATTAACAACTGGCCTCATAGGCAACATCTGGAGTTTGCATAGGTATTTTATGACTTAAATAGCAGAAGTCACACCACCATTGGCTATAGTAGTCCTGACCTAAGAACCACAACAGTCATTGAAAGAACAGTCTTCTCATTGATTAAAAAGGCTCAAGTATTTTTCGCTTCTAATTTATGAGGAATTATGCAAAACTGACTTTTACAAAATGGGGTCCACCTTCTGTTTCTAATTTAGTGCATCATAGTGCTTGACTGTCTCCTGTCAGGAGGGAAAGAGAAATGCTCAATGCTTATAAGAAACATTCTTGTTTATTTGGCCCCTGGTTCTGCCACCTTGCCACAGAGATCTCAAAACACATGGGCCATCCAGCAAAGTTAAAAGATGGTTAAGATATGGATTTTCTGCTCCCCCAAGATACGGATTTTCCAAAGGTAGGCAAATTGACTTTAAGACAATATTTAACACTGTGTAGTTTCCTACATTAATGTTCTTAAAATAACTTGAGACCTCTTTTCTCTATTACTCAGATCAATTGGGTTGGGTGAGTAGAGCATCCATTTATCAAGAGAGATTTTAATCCTTGAAAACAAGAAATTGATGACAATTAACATATATTATATGTTAGCATTTTTAAAAACTTTCCATGATAGGTGTTGACCTGATTTTGAAACACTACAAAATCTAGGTGGGAACTAAAGTACTGGTTCCCTCTGGTATTGTCTAAACCAATGTATGGGGTGAAATTTCATTTTTATGAAATTTAGAAACAGGCAAAAGTAATAGTGGCTGCCTTTGGCAGAGAAGGATTGATTGGAAAGGGAAATAAAGGGATGTTTGGGGTGACAGAAAATTTCTGTATACAGAAAGAAAAAAACAACAACGTTGTGTGTGGGTTCCCAGGAGATTTTAATGCATGATCAGATTTGAAAATCACAGTTATGAAGAGAATACCTTGGTTAAGCAGATGACTAGGAATCACAGAAACAAAGTTAACAAAATAAATAACAAAACCATTGTGTGTAGGGCTATTTGGTCAAGTTTAATTATTTAGGCAGAAAGTGCTAAAATCAGTACTATACGCATTTTAGAGCTCATAACAATATCTGGGAAAATGTTAAAAGGGTGTGTTCCTGGTTTCCACACACAATGATCCTGACTTATTTAGTAAGCATGAGGATTGCTGCCTTTTGTGATTGTGAGGTTGCAAATATATTGATTTAAACCTTTATTATAGCTCAGGCTCTGCCCCAAATGAACCAGCAAGCTTTAAAAAATATTTGATGCTTTTCTGATATTGAGTACATGGATAATAACTACCAGGAGTTCAGAAATTAAGTATGTATATTATTGATTACATATATATTTGATTTTTCTGTGTATTGATTTATTTATATGTTTCACCTGTCATGTGGGAGTTGTGAAAAGTACATTTGTCCTGAACAAAGAGAGTTCACTGAGTAGATAGAGAATTTAACTGTCTTAATATGACACTTGTAATAATTTCCAGAATTAAAGACTATCTCACATATCCACTAGAAATCTGTTAATATTGCAAATATAATTTAGTTGTTTAAAACTTTTAACAATATACTGGAAGATGGTTATTGAATTTTATACTCAAACAGTACATTTCTAATGCTTTTATAATTGGTTCCTTTTTAAAAATATATTTTTATTGATTTCAGAGAGGAAAGGAGAGGGAGAGAGGGATAGACACATCAGTGATGAGAGAGAATCATTGATCAGCTGCCTCCTGCACCCCCCCTGCCCCCACTGGGGATCCAGCCCACAACCTAGGTGTGTGCCTTGACAGGGAATCCAACTGTGACCTGCTGGTTCATAGGTGGACACTTAACCACTGAGCCATGCCGGCTGGGCTCCTAATTGGTTTTCAAAAACCATGTGATTATTTTTAAAATGCTCCTACTACTTAACAGTAATGAATCCCTTAGATATCCCACTGTTTAACAGTGACATAGCATTTACTATTTACCAGTAGAGTCAAACTATAAATCGAGAGAAAACAGTTCAATTATCTCAAATCCATTTTGGAATCAGAAGTTGTTCTGACTGTACTTCTCGGTGTATGTGCGCCTCTAGGTTCATTTGTCTGTGTTCTATCGCACAGACTTTCATTCAGAGAGCTTCAAAATGCAGGTGCTTCATTAACTACTCATTTTAGAGCCTAAAGAAGTTCTGATCTTCAGCACTGAACAACTGATAGAGAGAGAAAAAGGAGTCACGCAAGACATGTTTAAAATGCTCGTAAATGTAGGGCACAAAACAAATGTGTTCCTTTAGTGTAAACCTGGTAGGGCTTCCTCTGTAGGTCTTTGTGGTCTCCACTCTTCTGAAATAGCAGGAAATGTTTTAACAATTAGAGTGAGCAAATTGTAAAGGGAAATATGGTAGTGAGTTACCAGCCGGGCCCTTAAATAAAACATTCCTTTCCTAATGCGGTCCTGATGCCGCTCCATCTTCTATTAGTCTGGGCCACTGCATTGCCATAGGCAAGAAGCAAATATACAGTAGTTTGATAGTGGAAAGGCATGCAGCAATAGAACAAGAGCACAACTATGATAAAAGCAAAGAAGGCATAAACTGCATTTACCTTTAGGCATCTTTTTAGTTTCCCTTGAACAAATTAAAATGCAGACTAATTTCAGTGATGTGTGTTTGTCTCATTTGCATTCTTTAGAAAAGTTCTAAGTTTTCTAAAATCAGATATTATTTTTATTTATTGTACCAAGCTTAGAAAAAGAAATGTTGGTGCAGGAGTTATATCCATTTGTTTTTAATTGTGGAGGAAGATAAGTGTATGTATTTGGGGGGGAAAAGCTCAATGAATAGAAAGAAGGTTCAGGGAATACATATTTTTTTAAAATTTCTAGTAAAATAATATAAATATTTTAAAATTAGTTTTCATATTAAGGTAAATTAATTATTCAAAGCTTCATTCCATGTAAGACCTTAAGAATTTCTTTTCTATGGTATCCCCCTATATCTACCATATATAAATAGTGATGTTATACATGGTGTTAGATGAACAAGCCAAAGACTTAATCCAAAAGTTTTGAGGTAGTTTTAGCAAAATATTGGAGGAATTTAATGTAGGAAAGCATATGATCCCCTTTGAAAGTTATTCTATATGGTGCTCTTAGATATTAGATTTAATTAAGAACATTTTTAATCCTTGATAAAATTTAATGTGTTATTTTGACTGACAAGTATGATGAGAAAGAGAGAGAAAGAAAGATTGAGAGAGAGAATGTGTGAGTATACAGAAAGATAAAAGTTAGTAGTGAACTTGAATTCAAGTATGCCCCATACTCACATCCCATTATAGAGTATTTGTTAAAACCTGGGCCTGGAATCAAATTTCATTGGTTCAAGGTTGTTCTCCATCATTTCACTAACTCTGTGACTTCCAGCAAATGTTTATATTACTAAGGCTCAATTATTTAATTTAAAAAATCTAGAATAATAATATGATCTATTTTATTGAGTTGTATTAGGTGGGTCTGAGAAAATCTAAAGCATTACACAATGTATTTGCTTTCATATCATAGCCAGTTAATGTTCAATTACTTAAGAGCAAGGAGTTATGCATTTGCTACTATCTAATCTACCACACCCATCTCCAGCCTTCATTTTAAATTATTTTTCTAATTTGAGCATGTTAACCATGTATTAAAGGTAACCAATTTCCTTCTTCCTCAGGTATTTTCCTCACTAGGCTGTTTTTCTCCATAACCCTGTTACCTTTACTATCAGTAGCATAAATTAAGTACTTAGATTTATTTTTTATTGCTAATTACAAATGTCTCTTCTACTATTTTAATTCCCATTTTTTATCTCTTTGAATCCATAGCACTTTGCACCATTCCAGGCATATATTTTGCATTAAATACATATTTATTACTAGTAATAGGTATGTGATCATAGTAATATATGTGTGATGATAATGCTTTAGACTGAGCATTAAATTTATACGGTGTCTCAAATATAGCATTCAGAATGCTAATACATCTTTTTTTTTAAATATATTTTATTGATTTTTTACAGAGAGGAAGAGAGAGGGATAGAGAGCTAGAAACATCGATGAGAGAGAAACATCGATCAGCTGCCTCTTGCACAACCCCTACTGGGGATGTGCCCGCAACTAAGGTACATGCCCTTGACTGGAATCGAACCTGGGACCCTTGAGAATGCAGGCCGACGCTCTATCCACTGAGCCAAACCGGTTTCGGCAGAATGCTAATACATCTTAAAGATTTTAGTTATAGGGAATTTCTAGACACATATTATATAAATGATTTGATTCGGAGTAGGACATATGTTACGGGTATCTGGAGAGACAGCTACTTTGGACCATTTACTTGAAACCCATAACGGTATTCATCAGCAAACAGTGAATTTATCGAGAGTTAAGGGTGCATTTAAAATAGTGTTAGAAAAAGGAATGAAATAAAAAGTGCATTAGAAGTTTAACCAATCTGACTCCAAGATCTGAACTTATTCTACATGTGGAATCCATCAGGCTGGCTTTAGTGGCACTTGCAAACTTCCCTTTTCTATAACTGTTCCTCATTAAACTTGGAGGGATCGAGGATAACTTTTTTTCAGTAACTTATGACATTTGTGTCTATTTGCAACAGTTGTAAAAATACAGTATGACCAGGAAACATCATAAAACACTCATAAACTCTTCTAAAGGCAGCCAAAGAACTAGAGTTTCCACAGCAGTTAATGATACAAATGTGAGTGAATTATCCCTCGGCAGTGGCTGTGTGAAATCTGTGAACTATGTAATGCATTTTAGCAAATATTTAAGGCATAAAAATATAAACAGAACAGTTTTGTATAAAACAAAACCTATATAAAAGAAAATTCCTCAAGAACTCTGTCAACCTCGAGAATGAATTATTGTGGGAGAAAGGTCCATGTTACTGTAGAATATCTATTCTTATCACATTATTTTAAAATGTAATGTTCTCTGAGAGGTTATAATTTACTTCTTAAAACCAATGACTTCAGTTTATTACAGGTGGAAAGTGAACTGTTTTCCATATGGAAAATGCAGAGTAATATTCTACAAATGGACAATTTCAGAAGAAAATGAAAATACAAGAAAATATACATTTATAAAATGACTGATACATGGGTATATGCATATATCACCATATTTTAATTTTATTATAAATGATATATACATATAACTTTTAAAATAATATCTGAAGAATTTTGGTGCTATGGGAATTCACATTTTATAGTTCCTTGCAATACTCCATATGACCATGATTCCAAAGTAATGTTAGCAAAGAACTTTTGATAGCCAATTGATAGTGTTGGCTGAATTCACTTTATTTTTTTATTTTCTGAGTTTCTGATAGGTCTTTGCCATTATTAGAATGTGGAAGACCTGTTCTTCCCAAACCATAGAAGAAGCATCTTAGAGTTGGATTTCTGTCACCAGACTGATCTTTTTCCCAGAAAGTAGACTGTTGGGAAGAATTAAAACACATGAAGTTTTAATAGTTGTGCTACCTGTTTGAATCATCCCAAGACTAAAAAGAATTAAAATCGGGTCGCATTCTAGGTTAGCTTGGCATAAGCAGCACACTTCCCACTGTAGTTATTAGCTGGGTCTCTTGGGGATGCCTATTTCTGGAATTCAGAGATTGTTCAAGCCCAATGGAGAAACTCTTTTGGCACAGAGAAGCTCTCTAGTTCCAATCAGAAAAAGGAAGAAGAAGAAAAAAAAGGATGGTGATGATAACTTGGAATGGCCACTAGCCAGACTACACTTATTCTGGAAAATTCCATCCCCAAGAGATTCTGAAAAATGAAATATTAGAGGGAAATGTAAGCACACTGTCAACACCATCTGGCAGTCTGCTAAACTTAGCAACAGTGGTATGATCAGTCTCAGCGATAGGACAGCAAGATAAAATAGGCACTTGAGAACAATGGCCCTGATACAGAGTTACGGACAATGTAATACATTTAGTTGACCCATATCCTCTTTACAACTCTCACACCCAACAAATGCTTAGTCTCTGAGCTTACACCTCTATCATTGATGATTTTTAGATGTGAATTGTAGAGTCAAAGGGAACAATATATATTTGAAATGAAAAGAGAAGCAGTGTAATAGATTGAAATTTCCCAGAAGTGACAAGTATAGGAAAAATAAATAAAAGAGACAAAAAAGATAATAATGCTAATTTATCTTATTTTCCTAAATAGCAGTTACTCAATGTAGAGATCACATATTTTCCCATGATTACTTCATCACAAATATTTTGATCAACATATATATTAAATATACACATGATACATAGCCCTAGATACATGTATGTGTGTCACTTGAGTTTTAAAATACGATTTTATTGAAAAAAATAATGAAGAGCAACACTAATTGAAAATGAGGATGCACATAGTCCAAATGTCCTCTGTAAACTTGGTTTCTTTGTTCAAGCACCAGTAATATAGAGTATTGACATTACAGAATGTAAACACATTCATGACACTTACATCATTATGTCACATGCTGTTAATCACCTAGCATGCTGTGAAATCTGCTAACCTGCTATAAAATACACACATTTTCTTATTTGGAAATGTTTCAACTTATTGCCTTTCTTTCTAAAAATGACCTGAAATTGATGTTTTCAAGACATGGCTAAACATTTATAACAACAGTCACAGAGGAACACCGTAATTGTGTACATGCTCACTTATATCCATTTAATAACTTTCTGCTTGCCTATATGGTATACCTTCAAACTGGTTGCAAACTGGGAGTTCTATTATAATGGACTAATAAAGTTCTCTATCTTGATTAATCAAAAATGTGTTGAACATTTCAAAGACCAAGAGACAATGAGGAGGTTATCAATGGTAAGATCTGTGTCGTAGATTTTGCTAATAATAGCTTGCATGCCACTCTTTTTTGTTGTTGTTTTAAAATTCTTTATTGTTTAAAGTATTACATATAGTATTACATATGCCTCCTTTTCCCCTCATTGACCTCTCCCCGGCCACCCCCATCCCAGCAATATAAAGTGAAAACAGAATAATAACAGCTAAGATATTTTATTAGCTCTGAAGATTGTTTTATTTTCTTGATTCTTTGTGTCATTTCTCTAGAGTAATCTTGTTTCTCTAAACTTTGAAACATGAAAGTGTCCAAGGAAATAGTTTAGATGGATATTGTGTTTGCAATAGCCTGATATTCAAAAGCAGGTTTGATGTGACCAGGACAGTACACCACTCCTCTTGTCTTTGTAGCTTTCCTGAGCCACCATAGAAAGTATATAATAAGAGTGATTTCTGATGCCACCCACATCCTGAATCTTATCCTCACTTCCACTCCCTCTGCCTCTTTTATATATATATATATATATATATATATATATATATATATACACACACACACACACACACACACGCTTATTCTCATGCCAACTCAAATACCATTATTTTCTTTGAAGTCTTTTCTAACTTTCCTAGGCAGAGTAATCTCACTCCCTAATCTTCCCATTGCATTTTGTACATAAATATTGCAACACTTATCACATGGCCTTGTTGATTTTAGATCTGTTTCTTTGACTAATTTATGGGTACCCAATGGCATGGTTAGTCCCTTCTTATCTCTTTTTTCCTTTTAAGTCTTTGGAAACTTGCAACAAGAAAGCACTAAGTAAATGCTTGTTAGTCTCCTATTTTAGAAGTCATTTCTTTTCCCAACCACTATTTATTTAAACACTCTCTAATAAAAATGCAGTGGTATACGATGGTTGGTTTTAAACACCATTTTGTGTTTAGGGAACAGTGAAAATGAAGCACTCAAAGACTGGGACACAGACTTCATATTTTTAAAAAGTCTGTTACATAGGATTTCAGGAAATGGTATAAATGATATATGAGTCAGTCTCCTATTTGATGCCTCTTCTGCTTCTTTTTCCTATGATTACTTCTATCTGGGATGGAAAATTGAAAATATAAGGAAGTAGGAGATCACATAACTTTATTTTGGCATAAAAAGAGAATTTCCTTTTGGGAACAGAATGTTTAAAGGCAATATTTGTGTTTCTTTGTCCTCAACAGGCTAATTCTGCCCTGTACTGACCCAGATGGAGTGACAGACTCCATTACTTGGATATAAGCCATTCATCCTATGATGATGAGTAGGGAAAGAAAACAATTAAATAAGCAATATCAACGTATATTTAAAACCTATATTCCAACTTAATTAGAGGAGAAACTTTGTGATATATACTTGAAAGATAATTGAAGAAGCACCTACAGACAATGAAACTGTTTTAAGTCAATTAAAGAATTTTTTGTCAAATTTACTGTTATCAATAAGCTGGCTCTTAACAAAAGGAAATTAAAATTTGCCAAGTATAATGAGTCATTTTTAAAAATTTAACATGAAAAGGTAATATTATGACTTCTATAAAATATACTATAATTTTCCTTAAGTTATATCTCAGGTATGATGGCAAAACCATAGTATAGACATTTTCACATCTCTTTTATAACTTAGCTTAGATATATAAGTAGTATAAATCTGAAGAAATACAAATGGATTATTGTAATTTTTAAGTGTCATTTTGATAAACTTTAATTGTATTTTATGCAGGATCTAGGTTCTATAGTGAATAACTTTTTTTTTAATAATGCTCTTTAGTTTTTGTCTAACCTGAGTGTATACATTTAAATTATTTAAAGGAGCTTATATTAACCTTTTGAATGCAGAGGCAGTAAGTGGGGTTAATATCCTTTTAAGGTTTTAATTTAAAAATCACACATATTGATGGAGAAGCAAATAAAAAAATAATAGCAATGTTTAGAAAATTAACTCAGTGGAAAAATAAAGTGTTTAGAGCATTTTATTTTATAAAATATAGACTAAAAGTAATAAGGGAAATTAAAAAGTTGTTGTATACTGTTTCTTCATTAACAAATGGGAGAAAGACAGAATAACAAGGTTTAAACTGAATAAATCACATTTAAATGGGAATAACATGAACAGATGTCCCTGGGCAGAAACACTTACAAATGCCCTCTTGCCCTCCATGAGAATAAAAGTCATTTTGAGGTCATTCCATACTACCCGAATAGATGGAGCATATTTTCTGGAATCAATGCTACCCAGTGTAGGTAAATTTAAAACCTTGATGTCATGGACAGCATGTAGGGTCAGGTCAGACAGATTTGCTTACAGTGTATCTCCTGCTACTTACTACCCAAGTGAAAGCCACATATTGAATATGTGTTCTTACTATATTTTTAAAAGTTATCTTTATTGTTGAAAGTATTACAGATGTTTCTTTTTTTCCCCATTGACCCCTTCTAGCCCACACCCATGCCCCTTCCTCAGGCCTTCACCACACTGTTGTTTGTGTCCATGGGTTATGCATATTTACATATATCTGCTGTGTCATTATTTTTAGCTGTAAAATATGAACAGTAATTCTTTAAAAACAGGGTTGGTTAAAGATTAAGTGAGATTAAATGAGATATACAATATAAACCATTTTAGATTCTCATAAATCACTAGCCCTCTTCCTAAACCCCTCTGGTGTCTCCTGGGACATAAAACTAGACCCATTTAAATTGATTTAGGACCTTTTGTTTCTATCAGAGTAGTAAGACAAAAAAATCCCTTTAGGAATAACTGGAAAAGCCAGATAATATGTGAGAAAAATCTGTTTTAAACCATCTGAGGGCTCCTGAGACAGCCAGAGTTTAGAGGTTAAGACCATAGAGCAGAGAAAACCGTAAAGAGATGAGTCCATATTCTTCAACTGTATTTCTCATCTCAGCATTGGTGATTCCTGGTGCAGGGCCAATATTTAAGAATCCAGGCACAGGGTAAGGATCCAGCAGAAATTTCCTCTATGTTGTTGATCTGGCTTACAGAAAACAGAAAATTTGAAACATCAAGATATATACCACATGAGTGCCCATTGTTCTGGGGGTGGGGGCGAGGGGGGGGGGGAGAGAACTATAACAAAGTGTGTAAAGTATCAACTCTTTTTTTCTTTTACCCTTGAGGCATTTTGTGAATTCTTAAGCTTCACAAAGCTAGAGGCTAAGGTGTCAACCAAAAAGCCACTGAAAGCACAATCAGGCTTTCTTCTGTTTCATGGTTTAGACTAATTTGTAATTCAGGAACTCCTGGGAAGAAAAGGGTCTTGGTCTACTTCTCAGTCCCTCAACTGAGAAGCCTTGCATGCTATACCTCAGCAGCAATGCATAGGTTAGCCTATACTGAAAGAATGCACCTACATTCAAATAAATTCAGTGTTTGTTTAAATTCAGGTGATGTTCCCGTATTCCCATTTTGGAGAAGTGCACTTTCAAAGAAAGATAGTATTAGTGTCATTCAGAGATGCCTCACTTTTTGACACATGGAAACTAGCATCCCATCAAGAATAACCAGGCATATCACAAAATAAAAGGGACCAAGTGGAGAGTAAAATAAATAAATAAAATGCAACCCATTTATTACACAGATTGGATGTTATGAAACACAGATTTAAAAATGTAATTAATACAACCAAAATACAGATGGTAAGATGACATTTATAAACAAATTAGTCTGAAAAGAGCCTTCCTATAATCTTTTTATGTTGTTTCCTAAATTTATAACAGGCTGAACTTATCCTAACAAATGTATTTATTTCAAATATGCAGAGGTTAAAAAATTACGAAAAAAACAGCAAATAAAATTTTGAGAATTATACAATGGAATACATGAAATTAAGAACTAAATAGATAATGTTCTTAGGAAAACTAAATTACAGTAGAGGGCTGTCATTAAATTATGTAAAGCTTGCCCTGTTGGTGTGGATCAGCAGTTGAGCATGGATCTATGAGCCAGAAAGTCATAGTATGAACCAGTAGGGGGCATGCAGGAGGCAGTGGATCAATGATTCTCATCACTGATGTTTCTATCTCGCCCTCTCCCTTCCTCTCTGAAATCAATAAAAATACATATTTTTAAAAATGGTACAAAGCTTTTCTCTTGGTCACCTACCATGGCTTATTCCTGTACCTAATTGTCCTTTTAGAACTTTTGAGTTTAAAACAATGCTTGTAAATGTGCAATTGCTTTTTACTTCATATATACATACATACATATATATATATATATATATATATATATATATATATATATATAGTAATAAAAGCATAATATGCTAATTAGACCAGATGTCCTTCTGGACATCCTTTCAGACAACATTTTGGATGAAGCCGGGGCTGCGAGGGCCAAGTCACTTGCATGAATTTTGTGCATCAGGCCTCTAGTATAATAATAAAAACATAATATGCTAATTAGTCCAGACATTCTGGGGCTGTAAGGGAAGCCCGCATCCTGAGTGCCTACTGGCAGCCAGAGGGAAGCCCAGGTCCCAGGTGCCAGAAGGAAGCCAGTACGGGCAGCCAGGGGAAGGAAGGCCTACTCTTGAACAAATTTTGTGCATTGGGCCTCTAGTATATATATCTTTCCTGTTGAAAGTATTATAGATGCCCCCCTTTTTTACTTCTTTATATATTTTAAATTTAACTTTATGTTTTTAAATAATAGAAAACAAAGGTAATCTATCAATTACTTTGTAAGAGTATACTTAAATTAACCCAAAATTTAATGGTACTGATGGACAGTATTTGCTAAGACTGGAATATATTTAGATATTGGGTACTTTAAAATATGAAATGCAGCCAATATTTCTCTACTCTCATCTGTAATTCTTTTCTTAGAGTTAGTTCAATTTGACACTTAGCATTAACATTCCAGCTTACAAAATATAAATATGTGAAAGTAAACATAAACACAATACAAGAGTTGGTATAAAATGGTGCATTCCAAAAATATATCACTGTCAAAAAGAAAGTGCTGGAGGGAGACCTGCTGCATGAAATATACAGTACATCGCATAATAGTGGAATTTCTTTTAGTTGCATCTCAGTAAGATACTTACTTCACCTTTGCTTCCTACTACTCTTCTTTCCCCAAGAAATGCAAAGCCTTTAATGTTTTTGGTCCTTGTAAAAGACATGTTTTCCTCTTATATTCTCTGCTTTGCCTCCCTCCAGGAGTCTCTAATTTAGTATAACTTAGTAGGGAACATATACACGATTGTAGGAGCTAACTCTGGAAAGGCAGCCAGATCAGTGCTTAAAGCACATTGAAGTGATCAGGTTATGAGATATTTCCCTCCCACGATACATGTCCTTATGGCCTGAAATATCAATGAAACCTCAACCACTTTTTTGGATCCTGCTGACTCCGATCTAATGCTTGAAAGACTAAACTTTACACAGCATTTTATAGATCTAGAGCAGCATTATTAAAGAGGGATTTGCCTTAATATTTTTAATTACATAATTGATGGCTCCCCGCTCATTCCATACAAAACATTACTTCTACTAAAAGTTAGAACTTACTGAGTTTACATTTCCTTTTGTTCATTGTAAACATTTTATCAGCAGATACTACTACCTTAGAAAATGGAGTTTTCGTTTGAACCTCATTAACAAGAAAGGACTAAGAACGTTCAACTTGGTAAATAGAAAACTACCGACACATTCCATCTGGAAAACAAACCAAGGCAGATAGTGATTCTTTTTAAATGAGTTTCATAAAAGATAGTAATTTGTCATGGTTACCCAGAGAAATAGGATTTAAAGAATATAGACCTAGATATATAGAAAGTTTATTATGTTGGGTTGGCTCCTATGATTAAGTTCTACAATCTTCCGTCTGCACCTGAATGTCCAGGAAAACAAGTATAGTTCTAGTCTCCAAGGCCTGAGAACCAGAAGTGCTGATGTTGCTAGCTAAAGCAGAGAGCAGTTCTATCTTCCTCTGTCCTTTTGTTCTACTCATGACCTCAACTGATTGGTTGGTGTCTACTGGAATTGGTGGAGGTGATCTTTATTCAGTCTACCAATTCAAATGCCAATCTCTTACAGAAACACTCAGCGACAGGGTGATCAATCAATCGGGGGGGCTCCACGATTGCACAAAAGAGGGAGGCCCAGGCCACTGACCAGCAGGCTGCAGTGGTGGGCAGAGCCTACCTCTTTGGGACAATCCATCCAGGCGCCCCAGCCAGGTGGGTGGGGCCTACCTCTTTGGGGTGATCAATTGCAGGGCTCCCGGACTGTGAGAGGGCACAGGCCGGGCTGAGGGACCCCACCCCCCACCCCAGTGCACTGATTTTGTGTACCAGGCCTCTAGTGATATCTACAAAACAATAAATAAAAATACTACTGAGATTTTAGGTGGGAGATGTAGTTATGAAAAATAGCACATCCAAGCGTAAACATAATGACTTAATGTTTGACCTGGTTGGTATAATTGAAACCTTTGAACACAGAGTAAGAACATGTGACAGTGTTTACCTGAAGCAGAAAAGAAGAGCCTGACCTTATCAAAAATGAGTACAAGCAAATATCTCTAACCTCCTTTTAGTTCTTGGTAAGATTTTTTTTTGTTTTGTTTGTTTGATATAGGATAAATTCTTGGCACTGCATGAAGTATGGATAAATTTAAAAATATGTAGTTAAAGAATCATATTAAATAAAAAAGCTAAATGTTTAAGAATTAATTCATGCTTGAAAGAAAAAAAAGCAATTAATTCTTATTTCCTAATTTGTCAGTAAAACTTTTACCCTTTAAAAGTGGTGTGCCTTTAGATAATCTTAAGGTTAAATGAATCTAATAAGTCATTCATACTGAAATAATAAGCACTGCACATGGTATGTTCATTGCTAATGTGACCAACATTTATTTTGAAATTATTTTCCCATCTTATTAATTCTATCATGTGAAGTTTAGAAAATATGAGTAGTTATAATTATTTTGGAATATAACTGATAAAGTCCTACTAACTTAAATCCAAGTTATCATTGTATATTCAAGGAACTAAATGCTTGACAAAACTTAGTATGTTAATGTAATCTCTTCTTACTTTTCTCCTTTAAATGTTGGTAGATATATTACATACAAATGACCACGATTTTCTTATTCTTTACCTACCTCCTAGGGGATAGTGCTTGTTAAATATATCATATACTTTCCTTTATAAACTTGCATGTTAGATATATTACCAATACCTCTGGGGTGAATAAAAGCTCTGCTGATCAAATGTAAAAAATCCACAGCTGCTCTTCCATAGCCCCCAGTTTTCTCATATTTTTTCTGTTATTGTTAAGTCTAATTGTTTGCACATTAGCTTTTAATATAAAACTAGCCAGATACAGAAAAGTAAGACTTAGTAATAATGTTTGGATTTATAAGCCCTTCAAGAGCCAAGGAGCTCTATGGCATTCACAGTCCCAAAACTGTGTAAATGTGGATTCTGGGAATGATTGTAGGTCATGTAGCAAGTTGATGGCAAATCTAGATGACAATGGCAATTTAAAAGTCTATAATGTTTTACAATTCTCAGATACTTCCCCAAAATTATGTCACTATAGTCTCACTATAACTCTAGGAAATAAGTAGTACAAGCATTATTTCTTTATCTTCTCTCTTTTTATAGAAGAGT
Source organism: Eptesicus fuscus (assembly GCF_027574615.1). Taxonomy (NCBI): domain Eukaryota; kingdom Metazoa; phylum Chordata; class Mammalia; order Chiroptera; family Vespertilionidae; genus Eptesicus; species Eptesicus fuscus. The sequence goes on along the minus strand of NC_072477.1, from coordinate 15,204,965 downwards.
AATTTTGGGAATAGAAGGCCTATGAGACTTAGCCAAAATCACAAGGTTAGTAAGAGAATTAACCAGTAGAAAACTTGGGAATAATTTCCTTGAGAATAGCCAGTATTCCTTTCAAATAATTTCTGAATACCACTATGGGTCAAACATTATTTTAAGAATTACTGCAATTACTAAAACAGACTAGACATCTGTTCCTTTATATTTTAGGGAGGAAGATATATAGTAAACACATTGATAAAAGACTATGTATTAATTTTTCTTATAGCAATAAATGTTATAAAAATTAAAATACAATAATGGGGTAGATTGTGACAGTGACAGATAGAATGATCAGGGACAAATTCCCTGCTAAAGGCATAATGCCCTAAATGATGAAAATAAACAAGTGATTGCAAAATCTGTAGGAAGAGCTTCTAGGCAGAGGGAACAGCATTCATACTTGGAAAAGGATGTATTTGATATCAATTGGACAATGTGGCCTCAGGCCACTGAGTTAGTGGCAGAGTAGAAAATATGAGGTCAGAAAGTCTGCAGACAGTGGTACAGGTAAGGTGCTTAGGGTTTATTAAAAAGTGTGTTCTAAAGTCATTGCAGGTTTCAGTAGGAAGGGGTGCATTTAAAAAAGGTTGTCTTAACTGCTATTTCACCTTTTTTCTCTAAAACATACTTTGCATATTATTTTATAAAATCAAAACACATTGTATTTATTATTTATTTATTTATTGAATTTATTGGGGTGACATTGGTTAATAAAAGTATATAGGTTTCAGTTATACAATTTACATTACATCATCTCTCTATTGTATTTTGTGTTCACCACCCCAAGTCAACAGTATCATCTTCAGGATCAGTTCTACATTCAAATCTTTTTTTTTTTTAATATATATTTTATTGATTTTTCACAGAGAGGAAGAGAGAGGGATAGAGAGTTAGAAACATCGATGATAGAGAAACATCGATCAGCTGCCTCTTGCACAACCCCTACTGGGGATGTGCCCGCAACCAAGGTATATGCCCTTGACCGGAATCGAACCTGGGACCTATCAATCCGCAGGCCGACGCTCTATCCACTGAGCCAAACCGGTTTCGGCTCTACATTCAAATCTTATCTGCACCTTTATATGCCATGCAAAATTATAGATTTTTTTTTCATCAGGAACATCTATAATAATAAAAGCGTAATATGCTAATTGGACTGGACAGCCAAACGACCTTCAGGATGTCATTCCGGACAAAGCCACAGCAGTGGGGGTGAGGCAGAGGTGGTTAGGGGTGATCAGGCAGGCAGAGGGATTAGGGGCGATCAGGCAGGCAAGCGAGTGGTCAGGGGTGATAAGGCAGGCAGGCAAGCAGTTAAGGGTGATCAGTCAGGCAGGCGAGCAGTTAGGGGCATCAGGCAGGCAAGCAGAGTGGTTAGGGGCAATCAGGCAGGCAGGCAGAGGTGGTTAGGGGTGATCAGGCAGGCAGAATGGTTAGGGGTGATCAGGCAGGCAGGCGAGTGGTTGGGGCAATGAGGCAGGCAGGCAGAGTGGTTAGGGGCAATCAGGCAGGCGAGCAGTTAAAAGAGCAATCCCGGATTGCGAGAGGGTGCAGGCTGGGCTGAAGAACCCTCCCCACCATCTCCTGCGCACGAATTTCCTGCACTGGGCCTCTAGTAGATAAATAATAAGTATCTTAGAAGACTAGTACAATGTGTGAATTTATGACATATCTACCAGACAACTGTATGTCTATTTCAATGAGGTCCCATTACCAGTTTAGAAAATTTCTGTTAAAATTATGTTTCACCTGCCCTGGCCATCATTCCTCAGTAGCTAGAGTGTCTGCCTGCACATCAGAGTGTCGTGGGCTTGATTCCCAGCTAAGGGCATTGGGTTGCTTGTTCATCTCCAGCCTTGGTTGGGGTAGAGGTGTGTGTTGAAGGCAAGCAATGGATGTATCTATCTCAATGATGTTTCTCTATCTCCTCTGTCTCTCTTTCTTCCCCACCCATCACCCCTCTTCGATTCTCTCTAAAAATCAATGGAAAAAATATCATTGGGTGAGGTTTAATAATATATATATATATATATATATATATATATATATATATCCAGTTAAATATAGATCTTGCCCAAAATAATATATAATGATTAACTATCCTGAAAGTTTATTTTTTAATATAGTTGTACAAAAATAAACTACACAAAATTGTTCTTTATATTCTGGTCTTTAAACTTTAAATGCAATGGAAAGTTTTATGCTGTAGAAAAGACAAATTTGTACCAGAAGACAATAACATATGGATACATCCTGAAGAGCAGAGGAAATAACACTTATGAAACATGCAAATTGTCCAAGGGAAAATATGGCATTTATTTAGGTTTTCAGTAGATTTGTTTATAAACTGATATACACTTGGATGTTTTTAAAAGGTTGTTAATAAAGAGCTAGTGAAAGATGATATCAGTGGGAGATGGCATTTATAAAAGGTTTTAGAAGATAATGGTAAAAGTATTGAACCTAAAATTAGGATTTTTACAACTTTTAAATGTCAATGAGTATTCTAAACCTTATCCACAATGTTCTGTAAAATATTGGTTCTCTTTCTAAATTTTTCCTCTCTTATAAAAAAGTATAAAAATAATCTTTTTTTTAAAAAAGAAAAAAGATCATTCCCCAAAATCAATAGCACCAAAGACAGATACCTTAGAAGACATATACCATTCTTAAGGCCTAAAATTGTATAGAGAAATGCAGATTTATATTGGAAGGTAAGGACAAACAATTTTTAGGAGTACAAATATTTATGAGCCCAGATGAGCTAAATTCCATAATAAGAATCATTAATAATAAAGAAAAATCCTAAGCTGTATACAAAACAAGATAACTTCATTGTATGTAACATATTTCATATGAACTGCATCTCAAAAATATTTTACAGTTAAATTACATAAGACCTTGAACAATACATGTATATTATATGTGATATAAATTATAGAAGCATGTAAGTACATTGATTTGTGACTAAATTAAACATTCAACTATAGAGCCAAGGGTTAAGAAAGAAGGAAAGTAAGAATTACAGGCAAAAGTAGGAAATATAAGGGAGACATTTTATATACTACCTACAGCTAAATAAAAGATGACTAGAAATATTCTATCTTTGATAGATAGGAAACTGTGGACAGAGGACTGAAAAAAGTAATAATAAAAATGTAAATAATAATAAAAAGAAAATAATAATAGCTCCTAATGATAGGTTTTTAATAATGTACTGGGCAATTCTAGGAAGTTGGTTCAAACTTCAGCACATCCATTTATTATCAAAGACATTGTAATGACAAAGGTCAAAAGAGAAAAATCTCTGCAATTAGATTCACAGAGTTGTGGAATAGGAATTCAAACCAGGATTCTGGAATAAATTTGAGGTCTATTGAATTTTGGAGGAATTGGCTGGAAGCTCAGTATTTGTGGGTTAAAATCAGATATTTGAGAACTAATGATTCTACAAAAGATGATGACAGCACAAGACACAAAACTTGAAGCCAAGGGCTTGTGTGGGACTTCTAAGAATTTGGATTGAAGCTGGAAAAAAAAGGGCTGTTCTTGGGTATTAATTTTCAGTCAACTGAGAACATAGAAAAAGAGAGGAGAAAATACATAGCCTGATGACAAGAAATGTATCCAAATATTTCCCTAGTTATGTAACTGGACTGGTGATAGCCTCAATATTATCATTTGAGTAGGAAATAGTGGTCATAAGAGGTGTTCACACTATATAGGAAGGGAAGGTAGTAGGTTAACTACTAGTGCTGAAAGAATTTAATGTGGTAAACTCAAAAGTTCTTTTGGTCAGCAACCTCTCATGACAAGAAAGGAAAACAAACAAGCAGTAAACCAACCCATCACTATCTACAAAAGAGACAGCAAGCAGAATCATTAATAGTTTAGTATGTCCAAATGCAATGGATAATTCTTGGTCTTCATTTACAAATTTCCCATATTTTGAACATTCTTTGTTCTCCAATTATATGACACCACATTTTGCCTCATTTATTTCCTTAGCAGTTTCTTTTTATTTTCACAAAAACAAATGTTTTTGCTTTCTTCACCAACGCTTTAGATATTAAATGGCTCAGGCTTCAGACTTACAGATTATTTTTCTATTTATACTATCTCCCTAGGTGAACTCATCCAGTGCTAGAATTTTAAAAACTCTTTATAAACTGATCACCAGAAATTTACATCTCTAGCCAGACATCATCTTTGGGTACCAGTCTGTAGTACCCAATTGGTTGCTTGATATTGCTACTTAATTAATAATAGATATCTTAAAATGCACTTAACCCCAAAGCAATGCAGAATTCATTATTGATCAGTGTTTTCTATAAAAGTAAAATCTACCATTTTATTTTTTCAGTTGTGTAAGCCCCAAACTCAGGAGTCTTCCTTGATTTTTTTTCTTTCCTTCATCCCTCATACCCAAATTGTCAACAAATCATTTTAATTTCTATTTTCAGAATATGTCACAAACCTTTACACTTCATTTTCAGTGCTACTGGCATATTTTTATTCAAACTCTGATCATATTTACTGTAATTGACAGTGATTGGTCTTGCTGTTTTTCTGCTTTATTTTCTAACACTGCTGTAACAAATAACCATAAACTTATGATTTGAAACAACACCCATTAATTAGCTTAGAGTTCGGTGGGTTAGATGTGCAGGCAGGGCTAAAATGTCTGTCAAATTGGGTTCTTATGTGAAGATTGTGTGGAAGAACACACTTCTAAGCACATTTAACTTCTTGACAGAATTCAGTTCCTTGTGATTGTTGGACTGAAGTCCCTGTTTTCTTAGTGGCTGTCAGTCATGGGTTGCTTTCAGCTCCTAAAGACTCATCTGTTTCACTTGTCACATGGTCCACTTCATTTTTAATCCAGCAAAACACTGGTCAAATCTTTCTCATACCATATATATATATATATATATATATATATATATATATATATATATAATCACCTTTGTGTGTGTATGGTAAACCAGAAAAAATTCTATTTTTACTTTTTTTTCTTAAAAAACTCTATTTTTAAAGGGTTCATATAAATAGATTAGGCTTACCTGGAAAACATCCCTATGTTAAAGAGGATTTATTAATAACTTCAATCACAACTGGAAATCTCTTGCCATGTAACAGCACAATCATAGTAATAATGACCAAGGGGCAAAGGATATAGGGCTATCTAGAATTTTGCTTATCATCATTCTATTCCTGCTTCTGCCCTATTTGCTATTTACACAGCCAAAATTATAATTTTTAAACAAAACTATTGCACCATTCTCCTGCTTTAAACTCATTGACTCAGTTTTTAATTTATTTTTTCCCAATCATCATATCCTCTTCCCAACTTCACTTAACCAGTTGATAGCAGTCTGACAGTGATCATAGTTTGTCCTTTTAATACTTTGTTTTAGTGGCTATCTATAATGAACTGTCTAAATAGTTAAGCATAATATTGAGAAAAGCCAGGTATTCATTGTAGTAAATACATAGTGATTACTCTCTCTAAAGCACTGTTCTAAGTCCTATGAAAAGCAGAAAGACAACATGGATACTCCTTTCAAGAGTTTAGACTCTAGAGTAATGAAGGGAATTAGACATGTCATGAAATAGAAGTTACATCTCAGTTATAAACAGAACCAAGGTCTAGTTTCAGGTAATGGACTTGTCTGTCTACACAAGATGCCTTCTCAGACTTAGCCATTTATTTATTTTTGATTTGTGGTGGTAGAGATTTCTGAAATGACACTTATTAGAGATGTAATAGAATAAGCAAGGTAATATGAATGTGCCCTTGTTTTCCAAAAAGAAAAATGTCAAATGATTATCCACTTGAAAACGGTGAACCTAATTCTTTGAATATGTTTCTCATAAATGCTATGTAGTCAACAACTGCAATTAAATGAGATGATACCATAAGACATGATATATTATATATTCATAATTTAAAACATATGTTTTAAGAGTAAACAGTTATAAAACGAGCTATTCACCTCTTCATTTTAAATACATAGAACCTGCCAGGTAGCTTAGTTGGTTAGGCCATCATCCCAATAAGCCAAGGTTGAGGGTTCTCCGCTCAGGGCACATACAAGAAGCAACCAATGGATGCATAAATAAGTGGACAACAAATCAATGTTTCTCTCTCTCTCTCTCTCTCTCTCTCTCTCTCTCTCTCTCTCTCTCTTTCTCTCTCTCTCTCCCCCCTCTCAAAATCAATCAATCAATCAATCTCAAAAATACTAAAATAAATTAAAAATGAAACCATAAATGAAACCATAATAATTCACATGTACATAATTAACAAACAATAATTACTTTTTGTAAGCCTTTATTATAAGGTCAAGCTAGTAAAATAATAAACAAAAATTACTGTGTTCAATTTCCCAGCTGTTATATTTAATTTCCAAATTTTTCATTGAATTCAACATTAAATAAGACAAACTCTATTGTGATTGACACATTTAAATTGAACACAAGAACTACACTTATTCACAAAAGTAGCTCTTAAAACTGATGCTAAATAGAAACATGTAATCCAGAGATTTAGTCTTTGTTTTTTTTTTTGTTTTTTTTTTTTTTTAAATATATTTTATTGATTTTTTACAGAGAGGAAGAGAGAGGGACAGAGAGTTAGAAACATCGATGTGAGAGAAACATCGATCAGCTGCCTCCTGCACACCCCCCACTGGGGATGTGCCCGCAACCAAGGTACATGCCCCTGACCGGAATCGAACCTGGGACCCTTGAGTCCGCAGGCTGACGCTCTATCCACTGAGCCAAACCGGTTTCGGCAGAGATTTAGTCTTTGAGTGCTTATTCCTCTCAGTCGTTTCTGTTCATTCTTAAATGGAGGGGTAAAAATGTTAGCAAAGTTGGTTCTTGAACATAGTTATTTGAGAGACAACATTTAGTTTGTATTCATTCAATAAGTGTCAAGTAGACTTGTTACCATGTATTTCCTTTCATGGCCATGAACTTTATCATGAAAGTAGGTGCTTCCTTTTAAAGGAAGAGGTATTACTACCGTAGTTAAATTCCTTAAAGCCTCCAGAAAAGGATTATTATGTGCAGCAAATTGCTTTTGTAATAATGTGTAGTATAATGGAAAAGAGAATCATTGTTCCTAATCAGCTCAGACTACAACATACCCCTCCCCCAATTTGTGCTCTCCTAGTATTTTGTTTTATCCGTATATTAGAAATTATTATTATATTATGATTTCATCATTGATTGTTTATATTAAAGTGTAGGTGCAAGAGCCATATTTTGCTTAGATATATCATATTAGTGCCTTAAAATGCCTTGTTGGAGTGTTAGCAGGTACAAAGTGAATGTTTACTGAATGAATCTTTGAATATAGCACCCAGTCTTCTAATTTGGAAAAAAGCAAATAGTTGGAACTAGTGTCTCAGTTTTGGCATCTATTAAAGAGGGTAGTTAAATCAGTAAACTTTAACTTAATGTACCTAGAGTTAGCCAATTTCATAAAGTCACATGATTTTATGAATTCTCTAGCATTAAATTTGATATTTCTTAATTTTATTTATTCATATTTCTAATGCCCTTGCATTTTGGGTTTTCTCATATTATTTCACATACTAAAAAGACTGCATCTGTATATTCACAATTGAAAGAGCTTGTCCTTTTGTAGGCTATTTGGATTATGAAATAAATAAAATGAGCAGGGTATTTTCATGAGGAAAGAAATAGGCAGATTGAGAATTTCTATTGTTTTAATGAAAATATCTATAAAAATTCACAATTTTTTCTATGTTGCTCATAGGGTTGACAATTTTAAAAAGGAAACAATAATTTAGGGGAGAAATCTAGCTAGAAATAAAGGTGATATTTGGCTGGATAAATCTTTGTTCTGCATTTTTGAAATCTGAACATAGCATGGAGTCAAATCAATTTCATATTTAAATACCTGTCATTACTATAATTGTTGACAGGAAGATACAGAACAAACAGCAACATAATAACTTGGTCTATATCATTATACTCTCGGATCTAAATATCTTCATTTGTCTGCTTCCAGAATTCTTCCCAATGAAACTGATAACTAATTTAAGCAGTAACCCTCTTAAGAAACCTCAGTTGCTCCCATTAACTAAAGATTGATTTAAAACTCCTCTGCTGTTTTTTAAGTTTTTGTACCTAATGCTTTTTAATAAACCCCAAGTTCATTTTCCACAATATGCAGTAAACACCATTTTCTTACATTTGAGTGAGCCTAATTACAATTATGTTGCTTGATCCTGTCTTCATGTATTCACTTACATTATTTATTTCCTTATTTTAAATGTTCTCTTTTCTCTCTTCTACACACTGAACTCTCACCAAATCAAGTGTAGCCTATTCAAATTAAACTGTTCATTTAAATAATTTCTCCATCTGTATCAGTTGAATTATTTAAAAAAAATGAAATTATATTCATAGCTAGATGGTTGACACTTAATATTTCTCAATGTACTAGGGAAACTCCTGGAAGATATAGATCTAGTCTTACAATTTTTTGTCTATTCCCCATTTCTTCTAGATACTCATGAAACAGAGTAGACACTTGAATATTATGGGCTTAAACTGTGCAGGTCCACTTACATGTGAATTTATTTCAATAAATACACTCAGTCCTCTATAACCATGGGTGTTTACATCCTTGGATTAAGCCAAATTGCAGATTAAAACCAGTGTTTTAAGTCCATGGTTGGGAACCCACGGATGTGGAGGGCTGACTGTATGTATTGTTTTAGAACATTTACATAATGAACTTGAGCACTCTGTGCATTTTGCTATCTGGAGGGATCCTGAAACCTACATACTGTGGATACTTAGGGCCGACTATAATTAAGCTTTTGGGAAACCAAAGGTTATAAGTGGATATTTGGCTGTGGGGAGGAGTTTTGGTTGACACCCCTAACCTTAGCATAGTTGAAGGTTTGGGTGTACTTTCTGGTGATTGACGATTAGCAGATTTCATAATAACCCCATCAAAGAATCAGTCACTATCAGTATTAGTAATTCAATAGAAATGGGAAAAGATTCTGGTGTAAGACTGGTGCTTATTAAAGCTGAAATCTCTATTTTTAAGTTAAAAAAATATGTTTATTGTCATTACTACTCTAGTCAAAATAATTAAGGAATATTTTTGTTCAAAAATAAATTTTTATCATTCCAAATGCTCCGGAGACTCATGGTTTTTCTCATTTAATTAAAATTTTGTTTTCATATAGGATTGCTTTTTGATAGATTCAGCTAATGGTACTTTTATTAACACACACCTAGTTACAGACTCACACATACATACATATTTAAAAAGAAAGAAACTTTAGAGATGCTTTAAGGATTGTTTTTCTTGCAATTGAAGTAAGTGGAAAATCAAAAATTTAAGTAGATACGTTAGCATATCATCAGCATGTTGTGATTATCACATCATAATAATCATCAAAGCTAATGTTTATTGTGGGCTTATAGTCCTCATTGTTTTCCATACATACCATCTTATTTAATTTTATTATCTTGCCTATGAGGGAGACAATACTACTATATTTATTTGAGTTAAGAAATATGAGGATGAGAAGTTCAGCTTCTTGTTTAGGGTCACAGAGCCAGTAAGTGATGCACATGGATTCAAACTAAAAAGCAGTTTTACATGGTAGATATTTTTATTATTGTTGTTATTGCTTTTAATATTAAAAATGTAATTTCTACAATTCCCAGAGGCATCACTTTAAGGGACCAGACTTATTCTGTATATCTACCTCATGAACACATTTGCTGCATATGTTGATATGATGCAAAGAATGAGAGCTAATACCTTGAATTCTCTGTATAGTATTAATTATCATCAGGGCTGTGAAGCATATTGTTATGGCAAAATTAGGTTACTTAAAAAAAAAAGTCATCCCTAATTGTTGCTTTAATTGATTCTGCAATTGTTTTTCAACTGAACTGAATTTCAGATTATATCTCAAATAGGTTTTAAGTTAGACCACTAATCTTTTAACGACTCATGAATGCCTATTACTTTATGTTGTAGCTATCTGGGCAATCCAGAAGTCCTCCTTCGGAAAGGAAACACCCGATTCTATTCTCAACCATCACTTCCCCATAGGAGCTGTGTTGTTTTTGCTTGACTTCCCTTCCCTTAACTTAAATTTTAAGGGCACCAGAATATAAATAAGCTAATCAATCCCTTCGGGAGACACTGAAGCCTTACAGGTAAATCTGGACTGGAGTCAAAGCCATGTTTTCTCCTCTTTTGAAGATGTTGTTCTGCAAAAAGAGATTGAAAAAGAACAAACACCTAGCACAGAGAAGCAGGCAGGAGAAATAAAATTCTAAAGGCACTCAAATTTCTCAGGGCATTAGTTTACATCAAAGCAACATCTTGGTCTTCAATGGCCTTCCCTATTGGACTCCGACTCATTGTCTGTGAACCTCTAAGTATCCTGATTCTATTTTTCTTATTTTAACTTTACTTTTGTTTTAGTCTAATTCAGTTGATTTATTTTCCTGCAATAGTTCTGATTTTTTTTAAAGCTTAAATGAAAAATTATATTTTATGCTTATTTAAGCCCCAGGTATCAAGCATTTAATAAAAGCTTGTTAAATTGAATTTTATCAAAATGATTGAATTTAAGACTGTGAGAATAACTAGGGTTGAAGGGGCTAAAGGAAGAAGACCTAATAGTTTCCTTTGATTTATTACTCTCCTTTCTTTCTAAAATAACCTCAGAGAAGAGGAAATTACAAGGTTGTACAGAAAGACACATGCCTATTTTTACTGGATTGCGTTGCTATAGCTCAGCAGTAAAAAGGAGCCGTTCAATCTATTAGGGGAAAAAAAAATTATAAAATACTGTTTGAACCTGAGCAGTTATACAAAACAGAAATTGGCTTGGCCAGTCCACTTAAACCCTGTTGCTTTTATTGGAAATGGTTTCTTTTTTAGTAAGTGCTTCTTTTCAGTTGCTGAGCCTGGCTGGACCTGCAGGTACAGATCCTTGGTTGAAAAAAATGGTCATGCAGAGACTGCCAGGGAATTTCTCATAGGAGGGAATCTGGGGAGGAAAACATGAGTATGGTGCAGTGGGATTGTTTATATAAAAATCCATGTGCTCTGCTGTATGCTAGTAATGGTGGAAAGCTTTCTCCATAAGAAAATCCATGACTTTTGAGCCTAGTCTTCTTTTTACAATGTCACCGTAAAAGAAAGAAAGAAAGAAAAGAAACAAACCCAGAATCTAGACTCATTTTCATATGTATTCTGGTGAGCTCCTCACTGAACTAGTTTGAATGGTAACCCACTCTTGGACTACAAAAAGCAATTCAGGAACTGATCATATTGAATTATTCATGAAACAGTCAACCTTGACATTCTGAACACTGTGTTTGAGAATAGAGGAACTGAACAAGAGACCTGCAATGGTCATTATTAAGAAGCAATAGCTGCTGTTCAGATGATGACTAGCACCCAGAAGGAGTAATCATCTCTAAAAATGGAACTCCTTTAAATTTTACATTTGAAAGACTTCTATTTCAATGTCTTTGAGAAATATAACTAGTTTAAGTGGGATTTATTTTCCTCCGTTTTTAATTTTTTGGATTTTTATAGTAGACTTTATCATGCTACATTCCAGGCAGACTGTTGGGGTGAGGTCACAGATATATTTTAGAAGCTATATACTAGAATGAGGGACATGTAACTCAATTAAATTCTAATTGTCCTACATGGAGATTCGTGAATGTCTTTTTCTCTCCTTGTACTTTATTCATAGGGTTTCAAATGAGAGACATGAGAAAGGGTATGCTATATGAAGAATAGTATTTCTAGCAAGAAATCTCTCAACTGCTGAATTAGAGACATTTCAGCAAATTACTAAGGACTCTGGACTCAGCAGCATACAGCTCTCAATAACATTGGATTGTGTGATATGTGATCTAAATGACTGTGGCTTGAATTATACACACACAGTTTTTCTTACAAATCTCAAAGTCCCCCAGGAATTTACTCAAATAACTCTTTCATTGTAAGGTGACTTTTGGTTAAATGCCAGGTTGTATCAAATAGTATATCCCAGGAGCCAAAGTGTTAATTTAGCTTTGTAAAAATATTCAGAGATTGAGGAACTCTACCAAAATCTTCTATATTTCTACTGTCCTCTGAAAAAACTAAAAGCTTAATTATGGTCACAGACAATAGGGTGGTGGAAGTCTGGGGTGGGAGTAGGGAGTGGGTTAGAAGAGGTCAATGGGAGGAAAAAGGGGACATATGTAATACTTTCAACAATAAAGATTTAATAAATAAATAAGTAAATAAGTAAATAAATAAATAAAATACAATTATTGAGACAGCTCTGATGGCCATTTAGTGCAGTTCTGCAATGTATTAAAAATGGGGGATTTGGGGGGCAATGGGGATAAGGACACATATATAATACCTTAATCAATAAAGAAATTTTTAAAAATGTATAAAAATCTATGTTTTTTATTTAATTTTTTAACTAAAATGCAAAGGAGGCCTTAATAAGCAAAATTGAATACACAGACATTGTCAAATATACATGATTACCTTAATGATCATATTTATTATGACCCAAGATGACATGGATTAACTCTGTGCTCATATCAGACATTACCTCTATTAATATTCAGGTCTCTGACTCAATAGGCAGACTTAAAAAAAGTGAAAGGCTATCATTGCTTAACAGGAAAAGAGTAAAGGAAAGACTAGGTATTTTAGACATGCCACTCTTACAACTTTTCCAAAAAGCTATGGATTAACACTCTCCCACCGATCTGAGAGAGAGACTGGATAAAGGCAGTTGGGATGCATGCTAAGTAAGGTCTCTGTAATGTAGGAAGATGCCTACCAGTCTGTCAGTCACATCTGGGATCAAGGATGGAAAACCCGAACTTCTAACAAACTGCCTCTTGGCCTTTGGCCCTTTGGTCCTCTTGGTACTCCTGTTGCAAGGGATCCACACAATGGACTAATGCACTTTAATTAACCTTACAATGGCCTTGCTTTAGGCTCTACTGGAACTCCAGCTGCACTTCTTTCAGGGCTGAATTAAGGGACATGGGACTTGGCAAAGGAATATACTCCACGCAAATAAAGCCTTTTACCACATCTCATTTTCTCTTCAGGGCTTCTGAAAGTGCTCATTTTAATGGTACCCCAAGAACTTCATGACCACTTGTGTCTAGGAAATCTGGCCTATTACTTCCTCCAGCAACACCATCACTTAGAAGACATGCATGATTTTCTACCAAAAGAGTAATTTTTCTTCAGTTTATATTTTAGAATTTTATTAAGACATATATACTAAAATTAAATGTATTTCAAGCAGCTATTGATAATTATTTATACTTTACTTAAAATGAACTCTAGGCATTTCCCCCAAAATAAATGTTTTTAGTGGAAAACCATACAGAGGTATTAATGGGAGAGGAAAAGAATAATTTAATGTGATATAGAAAACTATAAGGGAAGATTAGGAAAATGCCCTAAATCATAGTTGTTTATTTTTGGAAACTACACAAAGGTACTCATAAATCAATTGTGTGTGTTTTTTTATTTAAAGTAGTAGGGATGTAATGGTGAAAACAAATGAAAAAGAACACCTCATTTGAAAAAGGAAGTATATTAATATTTTACTCCCCAGAAGCTGGGACTGGAAACATAATATTTGATTATCTCACCCTGGTCTTAAAGACCCTGAATAGTCTCCTCCCTTCACAGAGCTCATCTCCCACCACTCTTTCCTCATTTGCTTTCCAGTTCCATTTTCCTTCTTTCTGTCCTTCAAATGCTCTAGAATCATTCTCATTTATGGGCCTTTGCAGTTGCTTGGCAATCTGCTTCAAAAACTGTAACTCCATGTTACCGTATTACTTGCACCATTTTTAGTATTTATATGTCAAATCAAGTATCATCTTTTTATAACTACTCTAGTTAAAAGAAATAACCCTAATTTCTTACTTCTAATAGATTGATTTTCTATTTTTAGAAATTGTATCACCACTTTGAAATTAATCACTTATTTATGTAAAGAATGCAAACATAATGAGAACATTCTTAAAAGATAAATTGAGGCATATTACATTTTTGAGTTTATTGAGTGAAAGTCAATTCAAATGGGGCAGTGTCAAAGTGGAAGTGGTTAGGAGTGCTCCACCCATTGGGTATAGGGAAGAACTTTATAGAGAAGAGACAGGGCAAAGCAAGAACTTTATTTGGCTGGCTATATCTTCACTTGATCTTAGCCAAAAGGCCGAGAAGCGATTGGCTGGCTATATCTTAGGTAGTTGACTTATTTGGGAAAGTCTAGGTGGATGTTTTTGATTGGTTTTCTTTACCTTTTGATTTCTTATCCTGGAGACATTACAGGCATAGATTCTGGTTTGCTTAGGCTAGCTCTGAAGTCATTAAAGTCATCACAGCCTAATGGTTTTCTTAATGGTTTTATTAATTTAGCAGCATGAACTTTGCCTTGCCCATTACTGTATTTCTAGTATCTGAAAGGATGCCAGTCTGATATCAGGAATTCAATAAATGTTTGATAATGAACAAATGATTGTGTTCATATCCATGACTCTATAAGAAACAGGAAAACTTATGGAAGTCTTTGTGGTCAGCATTAATTAGTCATCTTGCTCTATTTATTTAATCTTATCTTTCATTCTAAAATTGTTAACCTGGAACTAAGTACCACGAATTATGCTATAGAGAATCACAGAAAGACTTAAATAAATTCAAGTTATGAAAGTGTATATACATGCACATATAAGTAGGTTTACAATAGTTCATATGGAAAATAATACAATCATTAATAAATAATATAAGAATAAATTCTGTTTCACATACTCACACCTGTAAACCTACTTTGGCACAGACTGTAGGTGTACATATATGTTCATGCATGTGCTTATCTTAGAAGATAATCCTATTATCTGTAGAAGATGGTTTGGAAAGAGTAAAGTGCAACTATTGTGTTTCAGGGATTGATAATGACTGGTTAAGTGAACAGAAGGTGACAGATCCCAGATATATTTAGAGGTAAAGCTAACAGGACTTATTAATTAATTGAAGAGTGGTGGGTTTGGGGGCATGTTGGAAGCTTTATAGATGGCTCCCAAGGTTTAAATGACTGTATCAATGATGCTTAAATTAATTAAGTGGATGCAGGTGTTTGATAGGAAAAAAGGTATGTATCAGTTTAGTGTTTAACAAGATGAGTTGAGGTCTTATGTTGAGACTGGAGGTCTGGTGCACGAAATTCATGCACAGGTAGGGTCCCTAGGCCTGGCTGGCGATCAGGGCCAATTGGGACCTTCCAGCTGCTGGCAGCGGCCTTCCTTTGTTCCGCGCCCCTGGTGGTCAGTGCACGTTATAGCGAGCAATTAAACTCCTGGTCTCCTGGTGGAACTCCCGAGGGGACCCTTTGCATATTAGCCTTTTATATATATAAATGTCCATCAGACAGTTGGATACAGTGGTTTGAGGTTCAGAAAAATTTCCTTATTAGAAGATACACATTTGTAAATAATTTATTGAAATTATGAGAGTATAAAAAAACACACAAAGCAATTCTGAAAAAAAAAATAGACATGGAAAGTCAAGAGAGATGAACTATGTGAGTGTAGTTTCAAGAAAGAGGACTTGATTGACCCTATTACTAGTAAATGTAGTGAAAGTCAAGTGTGAAAAATAAAAATTATTAGAAGATGGAAGCATTTTATTTCAGCTGCTGCAGAATCAATAATTTATTATGGAAAATATTAATGTGAGGTATTTTACAGAATACTATTTTACCAAAGATTTTGAAAAAAATGCTTCTATGAATTTTCTTTCCCTATAAAAGGGATGATAACTTAGGATGAATATGGTATAGTTATTCTGAAGTAGAATGTATCTCAGATATGGATATTTTCTGCCTGGAAAATGATGAAAAATAGGATAAGGCTGTGAATATCAGGATCTTCCAAACAGCTATCCAGTTTGATACCTTCTTCTGTGATGTGCACTATTGCACTGTACCCAGAGATTTCATTTATTTGACCAACTCTACAGGGAAAAGCTTTTCAGTATTCTCAGCAGCAAAACAATTACTATGTTACCATTTACAATTATCCTCAAACTTCTTAAAGGTCTACTCTTTCCCATTGCATTGTCTCTCAAAGCAAATAATATTCTCTTTTAAATCTAGATCATCCCAACATAAAAAAAAAAAAAAGTTAAGTCAGAATTGTTTTTAAAATAGAACAAAGTACTAAACCGAAGGAGAAAAGGAGGATAGAAATAGCAATGGTAAGAGTGGAACTTAATGGGATGGAAAATAGAAATTGAGAAAGTTAACAAGCTAATAAGAAATGGATATAATAAATTATTTGAAACTGCTACTTCACCTTTCTTTTCTATATTCATGACTGTTGTTGCTATTCCCACATTCCCTGTTTCACCAAAGTAAAAAATATTCCATCTTTTGGCTCACCACCAACATGGGACTAGCCACCAAATCCTAATCCCTCCTTAGTAATCTTTAGGCCAGTACTTGTCTCAGTTTCCATTTTAATGGAATTTGGTTCCCGCTGCACATCAATTATGACTGTGACTTCCTACTGTCTAGTTCCCTTACTCAAACAGTTCTAACATAAATCATAATTCACACTTCTCTCAGAATAATCTTTTTAAAAGTAAAATATTTGCTCCTACTTTTTTCCTGTTTAAAATCCTGCAATTGATTCCCTAGGGAATTCAGTGTAAAATTCAAACTACCTACCTGCATACCTGCCTTCCTTTCTAAGCTAGAACCTGCATATTTACTGATTTCATATCTTTTTAGTCTTTTCATAAGCCTTCCCTCTGGAAATTTGAGTCACTGATCTTAGGCCTTTCTTCTTTTCTAATCTAATCATTAAAGTAATGCATTTGCTTTAAAGCACCACTTTTACTATATCTTAAAAAACTGGATGTGCTAAGTTTGATCATTTAGTAAAAAGCAGCCTCTAATTCCTTTGGGATTTCTACAGATTTCACTATTTTTCAAAATGCCCAAATATTTATTTTTTCCTAGATCATTTACTATTTTATTTCTAATTTAATTCTATTGATATTAGAGAACATAATACATGTGATTCTAACTCTTTGAAGTTTATTGAAAATACTTTTTATGGGCCTGCATACACTTTATCTTAGAAGATATGCTATGTGCAATTGCAAAAGTATGTAACCTGCAATTGTCCATATTGCTCTATAAATATTAATTAGGTCATGGTTGTAGGGAAATGTTGCTCAGATCATCTATATCTTTTCATATATTTTTGTCTAGTTCTATACATTATTGAAAGAGGCATGTTAAACCTTTTAATAATGTTTGTGGAATTGTCTCTTTCTTATTTTACTTCTGTCAATCTTTGAGTTATGATTTTAAAGCTCTATTATCTTGAGAATATAGATTTCTGATTGCTTTGTGTTCCTGACTCTTTTGTCAGTATTAAATGGAACCTGATAATTCTTTTGCTCTAAGCTTATTTTATCTGATATTGAAATAATCAAATTAGACTTCTATTTGTATGATATGTATTTTTCATCAATTAAATTTTTAATCAATCCTGACCTTTTTATCTCTGAATTGGAATGTTTAGTTTATTAAAATTTAATTTAATTATTAATATAGTTGGATTTATGTCAATCATTATTTGTTTTCTGTTTGTCTTTTTTATTTTTTTGTCCTTCTGATTCTCATTTCCTGGCTGTTTTTGTATTGTTTGCATATTTTTTGGTATTGTACTTTAAGTTATTTTTTAAGTTAATTTTTGCATTTTTTTAACTAGTTACTCTGGAATAACACATCCTAAACTTTTCAGTGTATTTAGGATTAATATAAGTTTATGAAAAATGCAGAACTTTATAACTGTTTACATCCCTTAATATTTATGCTATTGTGTCATAATATTATATATATATATGTGTGTATATATATATATATATATATATATCCTACCTAATAATAGACAAATATGCAAATTGTCCGCACCTTCGCTATGCCCAAGCAAAGCCCACCAGCCAATCAGGACAAGTATGCAAATTACCCCAACCAAGATGGCAGTTAATTTGCATATCAAGGCAGTGTAAGAAGAAGCGAAGAGATGGAGAAGGGAGCAAAGCTGCGGAGAAACAAGGAATCAGGGGGGAGGAGAAGGGAGGAGTGGAGGCGGGGCGGGGGAGAAGGAAGGAGAGCAGGCAGGCTGGTGGAGAAGGTGGGGCAGGGGAGAAGGGAGGAGAGCAGGTGGGGTGGGGTAGAGTGCAGCAGGAAACCCTATTGTAGGATTCTTCCTGCAATGGGAATGCTAGTATAATATAAAAACTAGAACTCAAAGCTACATTTTTCTCAAATACTCATATGTATTGTCATACTGAAGAATAAAGATACTATTTTATGTTAATTAAAATATTTAGCATTTCTGATGTTTATTCATTCCTGAGAATGCTCTTCTATATCATCTCTTATCCTTTCATTCTGAAGAATATATTTTAAAATTCCTTAATTTGGGCTTCTACAGATGATTCATGTATATTTCTTTTCTCTGAAAATATCTCACTATCATTCTTGAAAGATATTTGTTTAGATATGAAGTACTGGGTAGGCAGTGATTTTCATTCAGCATTTTAAATATGTTGTTTTGCTATATCTTTTTTTTTTATATTAGAAGCCTTTGGCTATTCTAATTATTTTCTCCATGTATATGAGTTGTTATTTTTCTCTAGCTTCTTTCAGAATGACTATGACATACCTAGTTATGTTTTTTCTCATATTTGTTCTGCTTGAATTTGACTAAGACTTTTAAATCTGTAACTGTATGTCTTTTTATCTAATTTGGAAACTTTAAGGCCAATATTTCTTCAAGTATTTTCTGGTCACTTATCTATCAACTCTCTGGAATTCTAATAACACATTTGCAAGAGATTTTTATTTTTTTATCACACTTGTTCCTGAATCACTGTTTATTTTTTCTCATTATTTTATTGATTTCAGAGAGGAAAAGGAGAGAGGGAGAGAGAGATAGAAACATCAATGATGAGAGAGAATCATTGATCAGCTATCTCCTGCATACCCCACACTGGGGATCAAGCCCACAACCCGCGCATGTGCCCTGACCAGAAATTAAACAGTGAACTCCTGGTTCATAGGTTGATGTTCAACCACTGAGCCACAGCAGCCAGGCCATGCTATACTTTTAAATGGCTGTCAGTGAAGTAAGTTTGTTTAAATCAGCATCAACACAAACATGAGTGTAGTGCTTTGTGCTGGCTGTGATGTAGGTGATAGGAATTTTTTGGCTCCATTATAATCCTACTAGTAGCCCTGCACACAAATCCATTCACCAGTAGCTCTCTGCGGGGCCTGGCCTCTCCATGCCCACTGCCTAGAGGCTCTCCACAGCCCATAGGCTCTCTGCAGCTGAGGTGGAATGCTTGCCTCATCACCGTGGCGACAAAAGAAGCATTCTACCAGGCCGCTCATGCTGCCCACTCTCAGCAGCTGCCCTCCCAGGACTGGGGGACTCCAGCAGGGCTGAGAGGACTGGCACCGCCATCTTGTGGCTCTGGGCGCCGCCATCTTTGTGACAGACTGATGGTTAATTTGCATATTACCCTTTTATTAGATAGGATGGGGCCACCGTACTATATGTAATTGGTCATTGAGTGATATTTTGTGGTGCGTGACTGGTGAGTGACATGCAATTTATATAAAACAGGTGTAGGTGTGGAGACAAACCTCCTATTTTTTGTATCAGGCAATTCCTCTTTGTTCTTGAGTTTCCCTTTGACTTTCCTTCTCCCTTTATATTTCCATATAATCAGAGTTAAACACCTTGTGGAGAGCCTTAAGAAAAGAGAACCAAGATTGCTGTTGGAAAATAATGAGAGCTATTGTCCCTATTCTAAGTTAGAAATAAGCAAATCTTGGATTGGAATTTAGAATTTAATTCTGAAAATGCCTTCTCTGATATTTACACTTATTTCCTTTCCCATTTAAAGACTTAGCTAAATGCCTTTATTTAAACAAATCAAGTAATATATAGAGCTAACCACATTAATAAATACAGCGATGGACTTGGTGAATAGGTTGACTTAAAGTAGATTCTGTTTTGAGGATTTTAGTGTAGCCAATGCATTATCACCAGAACATTAGCTTGCCTCCTTTTTCCTAAATAGGGCTTGAAGAAGAAATTTTGCATTTTTTGCTGGATCCTTACAAAGTAACAAGACACGTGACCCAGCCCAGGCTGCTGTATAAGGTGATGGGGTTTGTTAGGCCCGTCTGTCTGTCTTTTGGGAATGGTTTGGCTATCTCTACGCTGAAGCTTATTTCTGTTTTGCACGTTGAATGAAAAGTCTTCCAATTTCCCTGTGACATTTACATCATCTAATAGACATCTCATTGTTAAGTAAATTTATACAAACTCTATCTCGGCTTTTGGTTTCTTGGACTTTAATTAGAGGATGAAACATAAATCAGGATTTCACGACATAGTAGTTAATAGTTGAGTCCACTTGCTTTCTATTAGACTAACAGTGCAAATCGCAATATTCAAACATAAGTATGCTGAATTCCTCAGGCTTATCCTCAGGAAATACTTTGCATACATGTACTTCTTTGTTAAAAAAGGGGATTTTCAGCATTTACACATTCTGTAGCAAAGTGTGCATTAAAGTGTCCCACTAAAAATAAATTCAAAATAACTTGCCTATCTTGCTTCCTCCATTATTCCTTTCATATTTCATATGTGGCCTAGTGAGGAAACCAAGAAACATGACTTGTGGTATCTATACATTTATCCACTGTACTTTTAGAGACTTCAAACATTTGTTTGGCTTTTACAATGCTTTTAACCGCTCACAAATATATGAAAATATGCCTACATGTAGCAGTTTTTAAATTTAATGATATATTTTTAGAGAACCGGGGGAAATGTGGAGCACCTGCATCTAGAACAGCCTGTTAATGTTTTCAGTTATATTCTCAGGCAGCTAGAGAGCCCCCACATGCAGTAATGCACAAAGAACCACACTACGTCTAGAATTAACCACAAACGAGGTACAGCATCCAACCAGGTAGCCAACGTTTAATGTGAGTCGTTTATCTCATACATTTTTCGGTCAGTTGTGGTTAAGAAAGCCGTGCCCTATGGCAATGTTAAACTCCAAAGCACAATTAGTGTTAATACACGCATGCTTTTCTGCCAGCCAAGTAAAAACGCCAATAGTACCTTCCTTATATTAGTGCATTCTATTTTGTGTGGTATAAAATGTCCTGAAAATCATGTTAGAGAAAGTCTCACCGTATTGTTAACGTCAGTGAACTTTGAGGGGTGGAGTAGAAGAATAGAGAGAGCACAGGTTGCTACTTTCTATATACATATCTTTGTATACTTAATTTTTTTAATCCAATGAGAACTTACCCACAAATAAACATTGTATAAAGAAAGAATATATACATTAATTTCAACATATCAGAAAAGGGAATTTTAATTAATTATTTAAATCAACATTTTATACACCTAGATTTTTTTTTTTTTCTAGATGCTGGAGAATGGGATTGGCACCAAAGATATGTAATTAAAAACAAACAAACAAACAAACAAAAAAACAGAGGGCAGTCATAACTAGCAACCTTTTAGTCTGGCAAGGAAGACTGACAAGTCACAATGGACTAACAGTAGTGTCAGAACTGCATCATTAGAGGATGCCAGGAAGAGATAGTAGCATCATATAGGTTGCTGAGCATTGTGGAATAAACAAGAAGAGCTAGACTGAATACAGAAAGGAAGGACAATCTGGACAGAAGGCAGAGCATATGTGAAGCATGCATTGAAAACAATACAGTGATTCTTTTAAGAGTAATTTGCCCATCACAGAACAAACCAAAGAAGTGCATTTTCAGTAAAGTGATATGGAATGGGACTGAACTCATATACTAGAATCTTTGCATACTAACTGAGGATCTTATATTTAATCTTGGGCCAGGGTGTGAGGGATTGAAAAACAAAACAAAACAACACAGTAGAAAGTTTAAACAGGTAAATAAATAATCAGATTTACATACCATAGGGCCCGAAAATGACAAACAACTGATCTCCCAGCATCTGTCTGTACTTCATCATTTCTACTGTATGTTGATCATTTAACTTGAAGAATATTCAACTAGTCAAACATGATTAAATTAAATGCAGTTAAATATCTGTCCATACAGCTGAGCCCCTCAGATCTGTAATATGAAAGAACAGGCAGTGTTCTTAAATGTATCTAAATACTAGGCTCCTTTTTAGAGTTTAAGTTGGAAAACTATTAGGGAGCTATTAATCCATTTGCTATGGTATATTAAAGACCAATTTGAGGAAAAAAGGTCACTCAAATGCAACTTTACATTATTTCTAATTGATCTACTTATTTACTGACTTTAAAAAATCATATGCAAGAGTGATCATATTTAAGAAACTCACCTTTATATGCCTTAGTTTGCCCTTTGCATCACAGAAGACATCTCCTCACTAACCAAAGTTCATTGGTAATGTTATGGTTTTATCAAAAACTATATATATGTGCATCACTATATATATGTGCATCATTTCCCAATTTGATTTGAAACAATATTTGTAAAAACTTTACAATTACAAATCTATCTTTTGCAAAAACTCAATTCTTTCAGTTTTGAGCTAGGGTTAAACCTTCCAACTCCCTCTCCTTTATTTCTCTACTGTTAACATTTGTCTTTTAATAGAAAAATATCCTTGACATTTAACTGCAAATGAGCTACCTAAGAACAAATATCATGGCTTAATTTTCTGAATGTGACTGTAGAATCCCTTAGGTATTTTCTAGTGATTATTTCTTCAAAATCTCAAGTGTGGGTTGTCTCTTATTTTCTTTTCCAGTATTGACTAGTACTTTGAGGCCATTTCTTGTATTCTGAATGTTCTTAATTGAGGAACTTGTACACCCATTGTACTTTTGATTATACAGTAGTTTGAGCTTTTCAACATCAGGAGAAAATTTGAAATGCAAATTGTGATGGAAGAAAATAAGGGATTCAAGGATGCTATAAAATTAGGTGCAATAATTTAATATAGTTGACAAGTCAATATGATATAACTAGAGGCCCGGTGCACGAAATTCGTGCACTGGAGGGGGGAGTGTCTCTCAGCCCGGCCTGCACCCTCTTATAGTCTGGGACCCCTTGCTCCTTCCTGCCTGGCTATTCGCTGCTCCTTTTGCTCCTTACTGCTTGGCTTGCTGCTCCTTAGTGCTACTGCGGAGGCAGAAGAGGCTCCCGCCACCACTGTTGCGCTCGCCAGCCGTGAGCTCGGCTTCTGGCTGAGTGGCGCTCCACCTGTGGGAGCACACTGACCATCAGGGGGCAGCTCCTGCATTTAGCATCTGCCCCCTGGTGGTCAGTGCGCATCATAATGACCAGTCGTTCTGGTCGTTCCATCGTAACGGTCCTTAGGCTTTTATTGTATAGATATTTCAAAATATTTTGGAAATGTAAATAAAATACCTATATTGATGGTATGATTTATGAAAGATTAGTTGGTCTGTTTGGTCAATGATGGGCATACTTACATGTTTGCAACTATAGTTTGATTTGAGCCCTTGAGATCACTTGTAGGTGTGCAAAAGAATTTGAGCATTATTTCCTCAGACCTCTTACTTTTTTTCGTCATTCTCTTGTTCTACTTCTCTTATTAAATTACTAGTGACCCAGTGCACGGAATCATGTACATTGAAAGGAAATTAATTAGAATAAATATTTTAATATTGTATTTGCCCTTTCTCTATAATAGCAGTGTCAGAGGTGAAAGAAAATTAGTAAAATGTACATGAAAATCTATACTAATAAAAAGGTATTAAGCTAATTAGATCGGATAGACCAGATATCTTCTGGACATCATTCTGGATGTCCTTCTTGATAAAGCTGCGATGTGGCCAGCCTGCAAACCCCCAGCAGCTCCTCTCTCAGGCCAGCCCCACCCCCAGTGGGGACACCCACCCTGATCTGGGGCATGGCTGGCCTGCAAATCCCCAGCAGCTCCTCTCCCAGGCTAGCCCCGCTCCCCAGCAGGGACCCCCCCACCTCAATCCAGGGCCCCCTTCAGGGCAGGCCAGCCATTCCCCACCCATGTGCCAGGCCTCTATCCTATATAATAAATGGTAATATGCAAATTGACCTTAATGGCAGAAAGACCAGAACAACTGCTGGACCAATCACTATGAGGCGCACTGATCACCTCTCAGTCCCTTCCCCTAGCTGTCAGGCACCAATCACCTGATTACCCGATGGCAGCGGGAGGCGGGGCTGGCTGTGGGCAGCTGGAGAAGATGGCCCTGATCACAGGCCAGGCCTAGGGACTGTACCCACTCATGAATTTCGTGCACCGGGCCTCTAGTAATATATAAATTGATTAACAAATAAACAGTAACAACATGATGTAAGAACAACAAAGACATGATATAAAAACAACAAAAATAAGATATAAAAACAACAAAAACATGATATAAAAACAACATTGATAAAAACAATGACTGATAAATTGATTAAACTTATTCTAATATCTCCCTGTATACCACATTAAGAGTAAAAACACTTTCAGAGTGCTTGACTAATTTCCCTTCTGATGCAATATTTACAACTTTAACTTTAATGTCACATGCTCTTCGAACTAGAGAAAGCAATGTATAACTGACTATATCCAAATATGGGTTCAGGTAGGAATATTGCTAGTCTGTCTAGAGTTTGTCCTTGTGATTTATTAATAGTCATCACAAATGCTGGCATCAAGGAAAACTATCTTCAAATTAATTTAAATGGGAGGCTAGTGTCAGACAGGGACAAATCAATTCTTGGAATCAGAACAGCCTCTCCTTCCCCAGATCCTGTTAATACTTCAGCTTCGATTATGTTAGGTCACAATCTTTTGATAATAAATCTAGTACCATTACAAAGACCCCATTTACTATTAAGATTTCTCAGTAGCATGATGATTGCACCTACCTTCAATTTTAATTTTTGACACAACATTCCCGAAGAAGTAATATTATTAAGAAATTCATTGGGAAAATTTTCCTTTTCGGCATCATCTGTTGAATCAATAGAATCATCACTCAAATGGTAGATTGGGCCAGTAGTTGGTCTTCAGATACATTCTGTCAACAAGCTGGCTTCTTTCAGCTTCAGAGGTACTTTGTGCCAATAGTTGTTCTTCAGACATAGTCTGTCGATGATGCCACTTTCTTTCAGCTTCAGAATGTCAACAAAATCAACCAAATTCACGATTGACAATGACAGATCAAAACACACACATGCGATTGGCACCAGGGAGAGCTTTATATGTATCACGTATGCGTGAGTCAATGTTTATTTTTAAATTGCCAGTGCGTGTCATATGTATCAGCCAGTTAGTCGGTCGGTCAGACAGTCAAACAGCTGTATGGTCAGTCACTTGCCTTTTAAATATATATAGATATTAAATAAATAAGATGATTTACTTAATTAGAAGCAATATGCATTCATATACTTAAATTTTGATGTAGATGTTCATTCTACTAAGAAATAAAATATAATCTTTTTTCTTTTTTCTTCTTTTTGTTGGTATAGCTGGTTTAAATAAAAAAAGTAGGGTCAAGAACAATAGATTATTTACTTTGAAGTTTAAAGCACATGTCATAGTACTTGAAATACAAAATATTAATTTAATTTTTTAAAATATTCCTGTTTATAATTGCGTTTCTTTGTCACATATAAAAAAAGAAAATGTTAATAAATAAGGAAAGACAGTCTAATATCACTCATTTCTATGCATAATTTCAACATTCAGTATTTACAAGAAGGTATAGCATTTAGCAAAAATGTTTGAATTGTTCAAAAGGTAGAATGTTATTAAAAAGGATGGAGCATCTGTGACTGAAACAGATTATTTCATGAAAGTGTCTTATCATTTATGATGCATGAATTTTTTAAGACTAAACTATTGAGTCATCAATCCTTATTTGAGTATTTTGAATTCAAGTCACTGATGGAGGGAATCATGGTGATGTGCTACTATAAATAAAATGGTTTAGGCATGTCACATGCCAAATAATTTTAGCATGAGTCATAATACACTGCAGTGTTCCAGCTGGTGGAATGGTGCCTTGGAAACATCATTTTTGACAAATTCACTTGAAGAATATTTTCATAACACATTAATTAATAGAACAATATAAAATGTTATATAGTTACAGTCCCTATTAGTTTTTGCTTTTAAAGAATATTTTTCATTGAAAAAGTTTAGAAAATAATTATATTAAAGGTTTGAATGTTTATATAAAAATGTGTGCACATGTGTAAAAAAGTATATTGCCTCTATCCAGAGTAAATCAATCATTTCTTTATGATAAATATTGCTGCTATGCTTTTAGTGTGAAAATGAGAATGTCATTCTTGATTTGGTTTTATAATGCATCAATCTCCTGTAAGTTATGGTCAACCCACAGTATGAAAGAGTGCTTCAAGCACATCAAAAATTGCAATCAAAGGTCTTTCTCTAGCCATTTCTATTCTAGAAAGAAAAACATCAAACTAAAGTGGTCTGTGGGCCCTGCTCTGCATGTGAGAACAAAATCACTGCCATCACCTTGGCACATATTTCAACTCAATTTTGCAATGGGAAACTCTAGAGGAGTAAGAGTATTTGTTTCATAGATTCCTCAATTCAGTCTGCAGATACACATGTATATGACTTTCTTACCCAGATAATTAAATATTAATTTAGAAATGGCTGATCAAGGGTCCTGGCCGGGTAACTCAGTTGGTGAGAGCATGGTCCTGGTATGCCAAGTTTGTGGGTTTGATTTCTAATCAGGGTACATACAAGAAGCAAACAATGAATACATAAATAAGTGGAACAACAAATCAATGTCTCTCTCTCTCTCCACCTCTTCTCTCTAAAAATCAATTAGAAAAAGAAATGGTTGATCAAAATGTTTAATTTCAATATACTAGTATTTTATGAGTAGATAAACATGGTTATCAATGATGGTGATCATTAGAGTCAGAGAAACGTGTACTTTACTAGAAATTTACATAATATTGATGCATTAGCGTAATCCTAAAATGGTAACCAGATATGAATGATGTCTATGGGTGCAGTTATATACCAAAGGTCATATGGACATGATCACACACAATCCTCATAGCGACATGATGAGGAATTTCACATACCATAAAAATGAGACAGAGAACAGTTACATATTAAATAATGAGAAAAAATATATATAGTTGAAACCCATGCCTGTCCAAGTATAAGGTTTGTACTCACAATAACTGTGTTCTACATCCTTCCAAATTACAAAAAGCTTCTGAACTTGTTTCCTCATCTATAAAATGTAAAAAAAAAAAAAAAAAAAAAAAAAAAATTCTGCCTGCAAAGCTTACTTGAGGATTACAAACCATACGCATAACATCCTTAACACGTATCCTGGGGCATAATGGTCTGTTAAAAGACATTCTATCTACTATTACTTTGACATATTTTAAAAGGATATTTTCTTCTAAATAATTAAAAATATGATATTATTATTATTATTTTGTTGTAATGGTTGTATTGCCAATTTATTCTCCTTTATATTGGACGTGGTATTCTCCACAAAGATAGTAATAATTTTACACCATCCTCTCCCTCTGCAAGAAAAGGCAAGGTGTTTATATATTTTTCCTAAATGCTTTGCTGCAGAATGATGGCATTTTAAGTAACTTAGATAATGAATCATAAAAATGATAGAATACCAGATTGACTATTAAATTTGAGATTAAGGTGTGAATTATAAATAAATTATAATGCATCAATTGTAAATTGTTTTTCATAAAAAACTTTAATTTTTAATTATTTTGGAATGGAGACATTTAGAAAGAAAGATAGTAGCAGAAAATAGTGACCCAATAATAAGAGCTAACCAAGTGCTTCTTCAGTGCCAGTTGCTGTTTGAAGCACTTTTTATGTATAAACTCTTTAATCAATACAGAAATCCTACGAGATAGGTACAGTGATTACCACCTTTTAACAGAGGAAACTGGGGTGCATACAATTTAAATAATTGGCTCAATATTAGATACAAGATTGAATAGGGCTGTGTGACCATATAATCCATAATTTACAGCAATAAATAATCAAGCATATATATTTACTAGTATTTGCATTTAAATGGGCAGAGTGACTTAAAATGCGAGGTTATTTGGATATATATATCTATCTCCAAGTGACAGGTTGACCGGCTGACAGGCTGGTAGCTATGATGCACAATGACCACCAAGGTGAAGGCGCTCAACGCAGGAGCTGCTGAGCGACAGCAACTATGCAGAGCACCCTCTCACACTCCGGGACTGCTCCAGGGGATGTCAGACTGCTGGTTTCTGCCTGGTCCCCACAGACCAGGCTGAGGGACACCACAGATGCCCTTCAAGCCCCAGTGCTGACCCAGGTGCAGCCAGCCGGGGAGGGACCACTAGAGGTTGGCTCCAAGGTATGTCAGGCCAGTCTCACCCAGTCCCACCCACCCTGCCAGCCACTTTCTAATTAATTTCCTTTCAATGTGCATGAATCCATGCACCAGGCCTTTAGTATAATATAAAGGAGAAAAGCACTGGCTTTAGAATTTTTTAGAAAATCAGTAAAATGCCAGCACTTGAATGCATTAGCCATGTGACTTTAGGCTTTACAAGCTACTCTGAACCTTAGTCTCTTTATCTATAAGCTCACGTGATAATATTGGCTTCGATAGCTTATAATAATTACTTAGAGATCAGCATATAGAATGTCTTCAACAACTATTCACTGAATATAAAATTAGAAAGCATCTTAAATTTTAAATCTAGAATATTACTATTTAAATGTATTTGTGATATAATCTACCCTATTTTTAATTTCAAAATTTTAATGCAGTATTAAAATAGAATTAAAATAGTTTTAAAATATAAGCTAACAATATTATTGAATAACTATCTTTAATCAGCTTTTCTCCTTCCCAATAAATATTTCAATACATTTATTTATGTATTTATTTACTTATGTCTCCTTTAAGTTTTATTTTATTTCAAAATCTATATCTTTAAAGAATGATCATGAATTTATAAAAATACCTAATTTGCCATATACAAATAATTTCCACACACATGATCATAACTTGTATTCTGTGAGAGGTAATCTGTGAGAACTAATAAATACTTCGCCATTTTATTAAAAAGCTCCTGAGCTTCAAAGGAGTAAAGGCACCTTCTCTTAGCTAGAGACTTCTAGTAATGTAGGTTCTAAATTTAGGTTTGTCCACTGAAACACATTGGTGCTCATCATCAGTACACATTTAATGGCCCCTGATTATTATTACTGGTCATCTACAATGTAGCATCTGATTCATTCACATCACATAGATCTGGCCTTACATTTCAGGTAGCAAAGTAATTTATGATCAATCATTAGCTAAATGTCTGCGAGAGAGACTAAAAATGCATGTCCTTTCACTAGCATGACTTTACAATTGGCCAATTGCATTAATGTTCAGGAACCAGAAACCCCAAGTCTGCTTTCTGCTTAGTGTATCTGTTTTCAATTATGATGTTATCTGGATGTACTGTTCAAATCAACATGCTGATCTTTCTTTCTTTCTTTTTTTTAACAATGCTGTAGTCACCGTCTTCTTGAACTACTTCTCTCTGAAATAATAGTTTCATAAATTCCTTGAAAGAGGCTTAAACCACGTCTATGCTATTAAACTGGATTGATGACAAGTGAATTTATGCTATTCCCATAACTAGTGATTGAAACAATTAGTGTATTATTATGATCTTATTATAATTGGTTTGGCTACAAGTTCAACTACAATACTATTGATATATATGCCCATTGGTCATCTCAGTACAGTGTGAAACACTGTACTGGGTTATTTAACCTGTTTCAGATTTTAATGAGCTACATGGCAGGCTCATATTGCATTTGGTGATAGAAATTTATTGTGAGACTATATAAGGTCATGTAGCAGTACAGGAAATCCATCTATAATAATAATTAAAGCATAATATGCTAATTAGACTGGACGTCCTTCCTTCTAGACAAAGCCATAGCGGACAGGGGCCGCGGCAGAGGCCCACCAGCCACAGCAGCAGTGGGCAGGGGCCAGGGGCAAGCCCCTTGCATGACTATCATGCATTGGGCCTCTAGTAGACAAAATAAAGGTTGTCTTAACTTTGGAGATGTTGGAAACTATTTTCTGCCATATGGCATAACTGGGGAGGGGGTCCGGTTAAAAGCTTCTAGATAATGACAAAAATTCTCTCCTCAGTCAAACTTTAGCCAGGTTCCTCTGAGCCTTCTTCTGGACTAGGCCTCCACTTTGGCCTAAAAGTACATAAACTAACACTAATATTGTTTCTAACAGCTGAAGGCAGCATTCCTAGGATGATCTAGACCCCTTAAAGTTTAAGTTTCTGCCTGAGAAAACTCAAGGCTGCCAAAAAACTTTAGTGTTTGTTCCAGCCAACACCCGATTGTTTTTCAGTCTCTGGGTGTTGGGGTTATGGTGAGGGGCAGGCACTTTACTTTGACAAGCAGCAGTTAGCAAACCCAGAGGAGTTTCACATGGAACAACCTTCCTACCCACTCACATTTTGTAAATTGTCACTTTTCTGATTCTGCTGAGTCTCAACTTGCTCACTTTCCAACTTCTTAATTCTCCATTTAAAAGTCCCAGTCACCTCTATACTAATTGAAGTTGAGTTCAGTTTATTCTGAACTCTTTTCCATGTTGCAATAGTATATTAATGATTAAAATCTGCCATTACTATTTGAGCTAATGTCTGACTTTGTTTATTGGTGAGCATAATTAAAATAAAGACTTTTACCTCAGAATTTCTGGCAATCATATTATGCCATATAGATACAGGAAGAGAGAAAAAATCCAGGCTTCTAGGTAATTAAACTCAGAATTTCTCTGTTAAAATAGAGAAAAAATTATAAATATATCTGGAAGCAGAAAGGAATTAGCCTTTAGGTCTCCCACATAATTTCGGTCCTTGCTCCAGAAAAACTTGCTTCTTATGAGTTAGCTCATGATTTCTCACACACACACACACACACACACACACACACACACACACTTGCACATACACACACACACATATTTTTTTTCTAAACAAGTTAGTGCCTGATTCAATTACTTGAACCAAAGATCCTTATGATATTGAAAACATTGTAAAAAGTTAAAAATAA
Source organism: Eptesicus fuscus (assembly GCF_027574615.1). Taxonomy (NCBI): domain Eukaryota; kingdom Metazoa; phylum Chordata; class Mammalia; order Chiroptera; family Vespertilionidae; genus Eptesicus; species Eptesicus fuscus. The sequence goes on along the minus strand of NC_072477.1, from coordinate 15,173,612 downwards.
GAATTTTAACAAGAAAACTTAGCAATATGTATATTTTAAATTAAGATCATCTTAAAATGAGAAATTTACATAAGAATTAATTTACCAATATAATAAAACTTTATTAAAATTTAGTCTATGATAATATATACATACAATGGTAAAATCTTTAGATCAGAGATTGTGAAAATATTGTGGAGATATTTCTTAAAATTAATATTTGAAATACTTAGCCAGTATTCTTATTATTTCCAACTTTTAATATATTTTTATGGCTATCATTGCCCAAAAGAAAGTCTTCATCAATATTTGCTTTACATCCATAGAAAACTTGGAGAATAGGTGATTACACCATAGCTATTAGAGTATTGCAAAAGTGAACTATTATATTCAGGGTGTTAAAAAAATAGAGAACTACTGTTATATGTTACTTTAAAAAGTGCAAGAAACAACAATCTCAATAAAAATAATATAATAGAAACAACAACACTATCAATACAGGGTGAATAAGCAAATAAATCTAATCACTGTTCACAGGAAAATGTAATTGTAATGTTTAGACCAGGTAATAGGATGGATTTCCAGCATGAGCGGTTGATTTAAGGTAGTCCCTATAAAAGTTGAAAACTAAAGTCATCTTTCTGTATTCTTTTTACCATCTGCTATGAAATTGCATCAGTCTTTTTCAGTAAAAAAGTCAACACAAATAAATCTAAATTCACTGGATAGTTTTTGTGTTTACGACAGTGCCTAGCATGCTAATATTGCTTAATAAATGACAACTCTGATGGATACTATTCATTTAGTTGTGACATAGCTGCTTTTATATTTTTCATTGCAAAACCTGAGTTATAGACAGAGCTGTTAAATACCCTCTTTCTAATCTAATTTCACAATACCTAATTATTGTAACTCACCCTTTTCAGCTAAAGTGTGTTAGGACTAGGGAACCATTACTCATTCTTTTCTTTCATATGTACGTGTAGTAAACAGATATTTATCGGGCCCTCTTAGGAGCCAGGCATAAAGATGCATGAGATACAATCTCTATCCTATATATAAAAGGCTAATATTCAAATTGTCCCCTTGGGAGTTCAATCCACCGAGTTCGACTGCCCTCTATGATGTGCGCTGACCACCAGGGGGCAGTGTGGAATGAAAGAAGGCCCTGGCCAGCAGCCGGGGAAAGGAAGGCCCTGATAGGCTCTGATCGCCTAACCAGGTGTAGGGACCCTACCTGTGCATGAATTTCGTGCACCAGGCCTCTAGTCTTCAATAATATTCAAACCCAGTAGAAGAAACAGACACAAAAGAAATTAACTACAGCTCAATGTATTAAATACAGTAGTCCCCCCTTATTCTGGATTTCACTTCCTGCTGATTCAGTTACCCTGACCAATTGCAGACTGCAAATATTAAATGAAAAATTCTAGAAAGAAACAATTCATAAATTTTAAATTGTGCACCATTCTGAGTAATGTGATGAAATCCCATGCCATCCTGCTCTGTGCCATACAGGAAGTGAATCATCTTTGTCCAATGTATCCACACTGAATAAGTTACCTGCATCTTAATCACTCAGCCTTCTTGGTTATCAGATCTGCTGTCGTGTTATTTCTGTGGTTGAGTTCCAGTGACCCTTCTTTTCCTTACTAATGGCCCCAAAGCCACTCACATAACTTTTACTACAGTTTATTGTTATAATTGTTGTTAATCTCTACTATGCCTTATTAAAAATTTATAAACTTTGTCATAGGTATGTATGTACAGAAAAAAACATAGTACATATAGCATTTAGTTCTATTCATTGTTTCAGGTATATCCTGAAAATCTTGGAACATATCCTGCACCAATAAAGGGGGCTAATGTATTATTGTAGAGCACACATTTTGAACATTTATCCACTTTTGTTCCATCTGCCTTAAATAATTATTTCTCTTTTTAATTCTAGAGGTTTTCCTTTGTTTTTTTTCCCTCATGCTACATTGTTATTTTGTAATTTATGGCTCTTTGTGAGTCATCACAAAATCCTCTTTTGGAAACTTTGACTATCCTATCTAATAATAGACAAATATGCAAATTGACCATACCTCCGACACACCCACAAGCCATGCCCACCATCCAATCAGAGCGAGTATGCAAATTAACCCAAACCAAGATGGCTACAGCCACAGAGAGCAAGGTTTCCTAGGTAACAGAGGAAGCCAAGCTTTCTGCCAGCCTTTGCAGGCCTAAGCCTCCACTCAAGCTGCAAAGTTTCAATTATAGAAGGTAAACAAATTCAAACAAATGGTGGCAGAATGGAGCTTGAGAGAGCAGGCCAGGGTTGCTCCTGGCAAAAGGGTAAGCGAAGCTTTCTGCACACCTTGGCTGGGCCCACTCGCTTAAGGCTACAAAGTTTCAATTATAACCCCAACAGAAATGGCTGCCAGCCATGGAGGGAGCCCCAGGCTTGGCTCTGCTCCAGGCAACAAAGTTTCAATTGTAGAAGGAAAATAAATCCCAGATACCAGGGCCTCCGCTTGGGTTGCCAGGGGGTGTGGCCGGCCTGCAAACCACCACAGGCCCCTCGCTCAGGCCGCCCCACGCCCCAAGGGAAACCCACCCTGATCAGGGACACCCTTCAGGGCAAACCAGCTGGCCCCCACCCCTGTACCAGGCCCCTATCCTATCTAATAAAAGAGTACTATGCAGATTGATCATCACTGCAACACACAATATAGCTGCCCCCATGTGATCAAAGATCCTGCCCCCATGTGGGCACAAAATGGCCAGCAGGAGAGGGCAGTTGGGAGGCACCCGGCCTGCAAGGGAGGGCAGTTGGAGGTGATCAACCCTGCAGGAGAGGGCAGTTAGGGGTAACCAGGCCAGCAGAGGACAGAAGTTGGGGACAAACAGGCTGGCAGCAGAGTGGTTAGGGGCAATCAGGAAGGCAGGCAGGCAAGCAGTTGGGAGCCAGCAGTCCTGGATTGTGAGAGGGAAGTCCGACTGCCCGTTTAGGCCCGATCCCTGGGATCGTGCCTAAACGGGCAGTCGGACATCCCTTGAGGAGTCCCAGATTGGAGAGGGTACAGGCTGGGCTGAGGGACAAACCCCCGCCGTGCACGAATTTCGTGCACCGGGCCTCTAGTGTTAAATAAAAACAGAATTGATAATTGAGTAAGAAAATGAATATAATAATTCATCATATTTAATAATAGCTATTAATCTGTTGTGAGTTAAAAATAAAAACATATTTTGTGTATTATAACTGAGGATGGCTGAGTGAAATGAATACATTTTTTTGAGTTATATTCAAGGATGAGTGCCATTCCAAGTTAAAGAAAATGCATTACTGATGTAAATAGTACCAGTTCTTTACCTATGAATCTTGATTTTTCAACAACCTTGATACCTTTTCTCATTTTACCATTTAATATGATTGCTTGGAAATAATAAATAAACTGATTTGAAATATGTGGCTTTTTTGGTCTGTTTTCCAATGTTCACTTTTGGGACAAACTGTTAGACAGTAGAATGCCCTCAAGAAAGGAGAAAGAAAAAAGCATACAAATGTCTGTAACATTGGCTATGGAAGTTTTAATAGGTTCAGTTTTTTTATCATGAGTAATGCGGAGAAACAAGAAAATAAAAATTTTCACAGATTTTTATATGCTTTAAAAAGCAATAAGGAAAATTTTAATGAAACTGTTATGTTTAAATAAGATTAGAATATTACTATAACTAGTGATAGTAGAATATGAATATAACTGGTGATAGTAATACAGTGTGAATATTTCAGGAGAAGAGATTTGCTTGTGTTATAATGAACACAAATTGGCAAAAAAATGCATTCAATTTTGGATGTTCTATAGCATGAACATTAGCATTATGGTACTTATATAGAGCATAAAAACATCCCAGGACCTCCAAAATTATTTTTTAAATGATAGAATAAGAGAGGCTAGATTTATACTATGACCTGGTTTAGCAAATTGATTAATTACAAGACTGTGCCAAATAATGAAATGGGTGCCTTTTGTCTCAAGAATAGCCTGACCTATGTGGCTCAGTGGTTGAATGTTGACTTATGCACGAGGAGTTCACGGTTTGATACCTAGTCAGGGTACATGCCTGCGTGTGGGCTCCATACTCAGTGTGGGGCATGCAGGAGGCAGCCGATCAATGATTCTCTCTCATCTTTGATGTTTCAATCTTTCTCTTCCTCTCCCTCTCTCTGAAATGAATAAAAATATATTTAAAAATAATAGGCTATTAATAGCAACTGGCAAATAGTTTCTTTGCTCATGTCATATACATTAATGTGCAAGCAACATTAAATGAGTCAATAAACAAACAGGTATCACACGATCTCACTCATATGTGGAATCTAAAGAACAAGATAAACTTATGAAAAAAAAATAGATCTAGAGATATAGAAGCATGGAACAGACTGATGAATATCAGAGGGAAAGAAGGGGTGGAAGGGACAGATTAACCAAAGAACTTATCTGCATATATGCATTACTCATGGACACAGACAATAGTGTGCTGAAAGTCTGGGAGGTTGGGGGTTGGGTGGAGGGGGTCAATGGGGAAAAGAGGGAACCCATCTGTAATACTCTCAACAATAAAGGTAAATTTAAAAAAATCACACAACCTCTTCAATATCTCAGCTGTTTTCCTTTGGTTATTGGCTTGTCTATATAATATCAGAATGTGCTTATTTCATAAACATTTATCAGTTTTTCCTGGGTTGGTAGAGTTTAATTTTTTTTTTCTCCAAGACAACATAGGCTGTATTTACCTTACCTCTTTTTCCAAGTTACTTTGGAATGAATTCAAAACAGAATCTAAGTTGTTTTTATTTATTTGTCATAATTATATGGTTTAAAATAAACAGGTGTTAATATGCCAACATCAAATGTTTGAGTGAAAATTGCAATGCTACAAGAAAAAGAATAACAGGCAATCAGATGATCAAAGTGTTACTACTCTTGATGATCAAGGAGAAACCAAGTGAAGATATACTAAATGCAGGTGTTTTTGTTTCTATGATTATACATTGAGAAAACGTTGATGCCAGATGGTATTTTTCAAAATGACTAGAGAGCGAGGATAATCTTTAAATAATTTGAATATTCTTCTTCAATTAAAAAAAAAACCAGATCTTAAGTCTTTTCAAACTAAAAACAAACAAACAAAAAACAAACACACACACACACACACACACACACACACACACACACACACACACACAAAGCATGTGAATATATAGAAAATCATAAGGTGGAAAAGCTACATTGGCATTTAGCTCAATATTATGCCCAGGCATCATTTAATAATCTCTTTATTTTAAAAATGACTTATTTCGATTTACAAAGAGAGAGAGAATAAAATAACAAATATAACCTTACTACTAATAATATATACCGAAGACAATCTTAGTTATGAGTAATTGTATATGTTATCTTATTCAGTGTACGGAACAACTGGGTTGAATCTATTTACAGTAGCCAAAACCTGTCTTTGTTACTGTTTCACACATACTCCTTAATCCTCCTTGAGTATTTGTTGATAACTCATTTACTAACATATATCCTCATGCTCTTAAATTGTCACCACGCTGTCTTATATTGTGATGTGTATGAATTTCTTCTCTAGATCCATTTCCTTAGCATCCTGTGTCTCTATATAAGAACATGAAACTAATCAGATGAAATAATATCCAGATAAGAAACTGAAGAGTAACAAATTATCTTTTCTTACGTGGACTGCAACTGTACAAAAACTTTCATGGCGTAGATAATACAAAACTAATATAAATTAAACAAATATTTGTTGAACTCTTGGGAAATCAAAGATGAAGAGGTGTGGTTTTAGTATTCACAGAGAAGAACCTTTCTTTGGAACTTTAATGGTGGTTAGACTATCTACAGGAAATTATTCAAGGCAGAAAGAATATGGTAAATGGAAATCTGAGACAAGAAAATACAGAATATCTAGGGAAAACATAATTTTATATTAACAGAACATGGTTCACCTGGGGAAGGTTGTGTTAGATAATGAAAAACAAATTTTATATGATGGGTAAAGCTAAAACTGATATCAGTTTAACAATTATTTATTGAACTTTGGGGAATTTGAAGATGAAGAGACAGAGGTTTTGGTGTTCATGAAGACATTGCTATATATAACACATGAGTACAGAATCTAGAACACTAAAGATTTTTTTCTTCCAGAAATGTTTGTTAAAATAATTCAGTCTCTTATTCCCCTAAATCAGTGTTTCCATTCTTCAAAATTTTGAAAGTATCCTGGCTGGGTGACTAGAGCGTCATCCCGTACACCAGAAGGTTGCGGGTTTGATCCCTGGTCAGGGCATATACTTAGGTTGCAGGTTTGATCCCCGGTCTGGGCACGTACCTGTACTTGAGGCAACAAATCAATGTTTCTCTTTCACATTGATGTTTCTCTCTCTTCCTCGCTCTCTAAGAAAAAAATAAAATAAAAATTAAATAAGAACACAGTATTTTCCTTATTTTTATATACTTTATTCCAAGTTATGAGAATGTATTGATGTATTAGTTTTTAAAGATACCTTTGTTAATCAAACACTCATTATTGGAAATGTTTTAATAGGCAACAGTGTAATAAATGAATAGGGTTAATATATAATAGCTATCAGAATTCTCTGTATAGTATTACTACAAACATGTATCATTGAGTAAATTAATGTAGCACTGAAATAAAATAAGCCTTTCACAATAGATGCTGAGTGTCAGATAGCTCGATGGTTGAAATGATTGAAATTTCCAGGGTCTGTAGCAATTTTTTTTTTAATTTTTTCATTTTTATTTAGAGAAAGGGCATTAGAAGGGATTGTGTATTTATGCCAGGTATGATGGGTAGAAGCAGGTATAGAGACATCCTTATGTGAGACATTTATGTTACAAAATTCTTGGATGATGTGAAGAGTTGCTCTCTTCTCTTCCCTCTCTCACTACCAAGGGGAAAAAAAAAGTACTGCTTCACCTCAGAATCCCCAAATAACTAACTTTTGAAGTATTTTTTCTATTTTAGATTATTCAAGACACCTTTTACCTTTTCTTTCTTTCCATTTTGCACACGGAGGAACACAGCAACCATTTTCTGCACTGTTTCCTTTTGTAGAGGTTCAAAGCTTTAGATCTTACAACCAGGAGAGCTAAATCTGCAAAGCTAAATTCAAGGCCCCCCATCTTTAGTTCAGTGCAATTCGTGTTTCTGGCAATACGTACAGCCTTCAAGATGTGGAGGCTTAATTTATTCACCAAGTGTTTTTGCATTCAAATTATACCTGGCTAACTGCATTCCTTGAGGATATTGATGTCTCTGCCTGCCAACCACGTCAACACCAACAGCTTTCCCACAGGACTCCAAAGAACCCTGTTCTGGACTTAGTCATATGTGTATCATATTTTAACACATTTTAAAAATGTGTTTTTGCATTTATTTTTCTTCCTAGACTCTAATATTCATGTGGAGAGGGACGTTTGGAATCAATTTGTTAGTAGATCAAGAATTCTCAGCATTCTGCTCTGAAAGTACTTGGTGATTAAAATTTTGTTGGAGGAATGTTTTAACAAATGGATGCATGAATGGTTGATGTAGTTTTTTCTAGATCTATCCATGTAGATATCCTATACTTCCAAGTAAGTGATATTTGCAGGAAGGGCTATTCCTAGAGATAGTGCATTGTAGTCTATGAGATCATGAATTCTGAGTCCTCATTGCCTGGATTCATATCTGCTTGCTACCTTAGACAACTTATTCATTTGTTCAGTGCCATTTAAAAAATAGGGATTTTGTAAGTATAAATTGAGTTAAAATTCCCATAGTACATAGACAGTGTCTTGTAAATATAATGTGATGTGGATAAAGGTGTCATTTTTTTTTTTAATTGAACTCCAGCCCTAGTCGGTTTGGCTCAGGGAATAGAGCATCAGCCTGTGAACTGAAGGGTCCCAGGTTTGATACCAGGGTTGTGGGCTTGATTTCAGTAGGGGGCATAAAAAGGCAGCTGGTCAATGATTCTCTCTCACCATTGATGTTTCTGTCTTTCCCTCTCCCTTCCTCTCTCTGGAATCAATGAACTCTATTATGTAGCCATGATTGACTGATTTCCCAAGTGGTCCATTGATTTTTTTTTTTAATTCTCACCTGTGGGTATGTGTTTATTGATATTTAGAGAGAGGGTAAGGGACAGAGAGAGAGAACGAGAGAGAGAGAGAAATGTGAGAGAAACATCTATAAGTTGCTTCCTGTATGGGCCCTAACCAGGAATTGAACTTACAACCTAGGCATTTGACCAGAAAAGAGATTAAATCTGCAAACTTTGGTGTACAGGACAATTCTCTAACCAACTGAGCACCTGGCCAGGGCTGGTTCATTGATCTTATAGTCCAGAATAATTTACACCTTGTGATGAAAAGCCCATACCTTAAATAACATGGTTGGTCTTACTGGCATGGCCAACCTTATACTAAAACTATAGCTTGTATCTTACACCACCTTAAGATCCAGTGTGTCCAGCCCCTTCC